>NC_136483.1:24099377-24154377 GCF_053919585.1 Euprymna scolopes | reverse complement strand
TTTGATGTGTTGCCATACATGGTCATGTCATCAGCATAGATGTCAATGAATGAGAGAAGATGATTTATCACCTGAATTCTTAAATACAGGGCATACTGATGAGGTTTTTCAGGGTGTTAGGAAGCACTTCTCTTTAAGGCAACGCTTAGTTTTGTAAGTATGGGAGCAAGTTCTAGTTGAAGCTTTTTCAGCACAATGATTGGAATGCTGTCAGGTCAGTCACTTTACTGGAATCAAGGTTCTTGATTAGATTGGTGACCTCATGCACAGATATTTGTATATTGCAAGCATGTTGTCCGTTTTAGGAGGAAATACGGAGAGTTGATGGTCATTGTCGCATAGGGTAGAATTAGCTGCAAAGTTATTGGCAAATAGTTTGGCCTTGTCTGATGCTGATGAGATGACCTCAGGTCCATTGCTGATGGTTGGGATAGAACGCACACTTCTGTTCAAGATCCTGTTTGCTATTTGCCAAAACTGGTGGGAACCAAGCCACTGCTCAGCTACTTTGGATTTAACGGACTGAACATATAGATATCTTGCATTTTCTTTATTACTCTTTTACAGTGGTTGCTAGCAGTCCTGAAAGCAGCTTTAATCTCAGTGCATCTATTACGTTGGTAGCTATGGAAAAAGTGATTTCTGTGCGCACATTCTAGGGAGAACCATGGCTGGCTGTTAGGTTTTTGTTTGAATTTTTTGGATGATATGAATCGGTCTATGCTTACAATTAACCATTCAGTCAGGTCTGATACTATGGAGGAAACATCCTTTTAAAACATGGAATGCAGGGGTAGATCAGATATAAGTGTATGGAAGCTATCCCAATCAGCTGTAGAGTATTGATATACAGTACGATGGAGAGGTACATCTGAAGAAACTGCATTTCGATTTCATCTTAACTGATACAACCGAGTGGTCGGAAGATCTCAGAGGAGACAGAACGGAACTTGAACATAGCTCAGGGGAAGTTGTGAGAAAAAGGTCTAGAAGGCTAGCATACTGACCAGAAGTATCAAGCACTCAGGTGAGTTCGTGAACAATCTGAGTGAGGTCGTAGGCAATGGCAAAATCATGACAGAACCTCCCCTCATCATCTGTCTTGTTAGAGTGGGTCAGCCATTCCACATGAAGGACATTGAAGTCACCATATATGTGGATGTTAGCTGAAGGGTGAGCAGACAAGATGTGGTCAATTTTCTCAGATATGCTCTTAAAAATAGTAACTCCGCTGTTGTGGGGGCGATAGAGAGCAAATAT
Organism: Euprymna scolopes; assembly: GCF_053919585.1. Taxonomy (NCBI): domain Eukaryota; kingdom Metazoa; phylum Mollusca; class Cephalopoda; order Sepiida; family Sepiolidae; genus Euprymna; species Euprymna scolopes. Next base: position 24,153,117 of record NC_136483.1, on the reverse strand, counting down.
AAATGCAGTGGTGTAAGCAAGTGCAACCCAGAAGCACATATAAGGTAAATTAGGGTCTTCACTGGAGATATCCCTACCACACGGAAAGCCATCTTTAATGTAGGCACATATTCCATGTCCATGGCGATCTTGGGGGTCAGATTTAGATGTTAAGTTGGAGTATCCTTTAATTATAAATTCGTCAAGGGAAGTGGTTGGCCTTATGCCAGTTTCGCTTAGAAAGAATATGTCCAGTGTCATCTCCTGTAATTGGGTTTGGAAGGTTGGAACGTAGACCCCTGATGTTGGAGAAGGAAACATGGTAGTAGGGGTCTTCGTTAGAGGATGGGGTTCTAGGTTTATTCGTGTTTTTTTTTCTGCAGATATTTCATGTTGAGGATTGGGATTTGTGGAACAGGTCAACAGACTTGGGTTGAGCAGGACAGAGAGGAAAAGTAAGAAACAAAAAGAGTGGAAAATTTTATATAAATAGAGAACTGCATCAGCAGTGAGATATCTTCTGGACTGGAAGAAGGATCTTACCATTTTTCCTGCGATCTTGGCAATAGACTTGATGTACATGTACCATTTCAGATTAGGAGTAAAGGTCAAACCCAGAGGCTTATCAAAGCATGGAGCTGCCCCTAGTCGAGAGCCACCCATTTCAATTGATGCCAGATGGGGATCACAGCGTTGATGATGTAAAGATAGCAGCTTGGTTTTAGATGCATTAAAAGTAACCAGCCACCTCTTCCCCTACTGTACTACACGCTCAAGATCAGAGGAGAGAGAATCAGATAGGACTGTCATTTACGGCCTTTGATGTGTTGCCATAGACAGTTGTGTCATCATCACAGATGTCAATGAATGATTTAAGTATGTTCTTTGGGAGATCATTGATGTAGATCAGGAAGAGAGTTGGGCCCAGGATGGACCCCTTAGGGACTCCAGCATTAATACTGAGAGCCTCTGATTTCTGCCCATCAACCACTACTCTTATGAGCCTATCAGAGAGAAGTGATTTAATGATTGAGAAATCATTTCCAGTTATACCGTAGCTGGAAATCCTGTGAAGTAGGCCCTTATGCCATACCTTATCAAGGTCTTTGATATGTCAAGAACAATTGCCCTAGAGAGGAAGCCTTTGTCAAGAGATTCACTAATCCTATGAGATATAACCGTTAGCACATCTGCTGTAGATCTAGCAGAACGGAAACCATATTGTATGCCACTAAGAAGGTTATATCTGCTGAGGTGGTTGACTACTTCTCTATTTAATATGGATTCCAGGAACTTACTTATGACACACAGGAGACTTATTGGTCTGTACTGATAGTGCTCCCCCCTCCCGCGCTAGTCCGCTGTTAGACAGGATCCCAAATAGTCCGTTACGTTCCAGGTGACAATATGCCTTGTTTGGTGTGAAAAAGAGTAAAAGTAAATAAATAAATAATTAAATAAATAAATAATTGAATAAATAAATAATTAAATAAATAAATGTCATTTTCAGCTAAATATTTTTTTTAATAAATAAAACCAATTTCTCTATTTAAAGTTTTAGCAATTTATTTCTGTTTAAAAACAATGAATATTTTTTATTTATTTATTTACTTATTCATTTAAAAGTTTGGCAATTTATTTCTGTTAAAAATAATAAATATTCTATCTTTATTTATTTTTTAAACAATAAATTACTATATTGTACTGTTTGATTGAGAGACAACAGAAATGGATTATGGGTAAAGTCCAAATTATTTAGCTTAGAGACATCAAATTAGTCAGCAATAGAAACGGTTTCACTTTTTTAACGTAAAAACACGAAATGCCTCAGCATATTATAGCATAAATATTATTGTGTGTTTGAAATAGAATTTTTGTCATAAGATATAAATATCAGGTTTTGTCATTTCACTGATACATTAATTAATTTTGATTGTCATCAAAACAATATAGAAAATAACATTCTAGTTTACAAAAATTGAAACAAAATTTACCAAAATCTATTGTATTTTTCAGCTTTTACCAATAAATGAATTTTATAATGAACTAACAGGAGTACCTAGTATTACCCGAGGGAAAATCTAACATATTTCTGTTAAATTTTTTTATCTCTTTACTTCTGTTTGTTTTTACCTCTCCATCTTCTCACCTCCATTTTTATTTATTCAATTTTCACCCCAAACAAGGCACAGTGCCACTTTGAAGTAGGGGCTACTACCGAGGATATGTTGCAGGGATATTATAAAGGGAGAGAAGCAACAAGATGTCTGTTCACATTACACTTGAACTTCTGCATGTCAGTAAAAAGAAAAGCAGAATCCCGGAAGAGAGTTCCAAAGTCTAGCAGTTCTGGGGAAGAAACTATTGGAGTAAAAGACTTTCTGACATCTAGGGATCTTTACTGTGTAGGGGTGGGATTTAGCTGCTTGTCGGGTTTGTCGGGGGTATTTACGTCAAGGAGAGCACAAGTGCTTGTCGTTCATCAGAGCATTCACCATTAAAATACTTGTTCTCCGTCCAGCCTATTCCTTTCCTTGGACAGAAGGGAGGGAGACAGATAGGGACACACACACACACACACACACACACACGTTTTTATAGATTCCTAAAAGAATGAGTTGACATAAGGGATTTAATTTCTTGATTTAAAAAATCATATTTACTTCTCTTTAGTTAGTACATTATCTAGCTGAAAAACCGACCTCTGCTGATGAAATCTGCACTAGTTTAGGGTTACATAACTAAAAAATTTTCTAAATTTTAGATATTATATATTGGGAGCCACGCCGATACAGAAAATACCAACTTTGCTTGTATTTATTTTGTCGTTTTTTACTTTTAGCTGGACATAAAAACATACACACAGAAACTGCCTTTTAATAGATGAGCAGAATATCTGTCATGGGACGAGTATTCTGCAATTAATTTAAACTTAATTCAGCAAACAAAATAGTTTTGCACCACTATTATGTCCCATTTACAAAGATTAAAATTCAAATATACATGTTATATCAAATCTCATGTTCATGTCTAGAATCCTTATTCCAATTTTAATCAAAATCCATTACACAATATCGATTCTAAAAGAATCAATAAATTTATCTTAAAGGTTTTTTTTATCTTAAGAGATTTTTTGAAGAAATTTAAATTCATGGAAATTTTATTGAAATTAGATATATCTCATTTTTATGAATAGTTCCAAGCCCCTCCTTTTGCATAAAACTTGATTTTTCCCCATATTAAATACTGACATTGTGTTTAACTCTGCCATTGTTGAGAGGCAAATTTACAAATTTATTTAGAGACCCTGATAATCATATATACGAGTATTCAGAAAGTTGATACTTTAATATCATCCAGGGGATACGTATATTTTATTTTGATCAAAGGGATTACAACATTATTATAAGGTTCATCCGTCAACATATACGCATACGACAGTACAATCCATGACAATATTTGAAAGATAAGCAATAACCAAAGTCATTAGTTTCTTCATTGAACTTGAGCATGTGGTGCAATAGGGTAAAAGATGGATTAATTTTAATGCATCAAAAACAAAGTCATCTTTTCATCACTAATGCTTTGATCTCCACTTGACTCCAATTGATATAAATGGCGCTCGTCTAAAAGAAGCACCTTGCTTTGATAAGCTTCTTGGACTAACCTTCAGTCCTGACTTAAAATGAAAAACTTCCAAGGTCGGTAGAAAAATAGCTACATCATTCTACCGCTACCAAGGTTGGTAAAAAAATATTGCCAAGGTCGATAGAAAAATAGCTACATCATTCTACCGCTACCAAGGTCGGTAAAAAAATATTGCCAAGGTCGATAGAAAAATAGCTACATCATTCTACCGCTACCAAGGTTGGTAGAAAAATATTGCCAAGGTCGATAGAAAAATAGCTACATCATTCTACCGCTACCAAGGTTGGTAGAAAAATATTGCCAAGGTCGATAGAAAAATAGCTACATCATTCTACCGCTACCAAGGTCGGTAAAAAAATATTGCCAAGGTCGATAGAAAAATAGCTACATCATTCTACCGCTACCAAGGTCGGTAAAAAAATATTGCCAAGGTCGATAGAAAAATAGCTACATCATTCTACCGCTACCAAGGTCGGTAAAAAAATATTGCCAAGGTCGATAGAAAAATAGCTACATCATTCTACCGCTACCAAGGTCGGTAAAAAAATATTGCCAAGGTCGATAGAAAAATAGCTACATCATTCTACCGCTACCAAGGTTGGTAGAAAAATATTGCCAAGGTCGATAGAAAAATAGCTACATCATTCTACCGCTACCAAGGTCGGTAAAAAAATATTGCCAAGGTCGATAGAAAAATAGCTACATCATTCTACTGCTCCAGAAGGTATCTCATTCCCGACATAATCATCTACCTGGATAAAAGTCAAATATGTTATAAAATAAAATACTGTAGCCAAATCTGTGGAGGAGCTGCACGGAGCATCCCATCTTGCAGGGACGGAGTTTAAAACTGACTTCAAAACTTAATAGATGATAACTTTTTCTCCTCTCTTCAACCTCTTTCTCTCAGAAGAGGTGTTGCAAGCCTATCTCTGTTCTATCGTTATTTTCATGGCAAGTACTTGTCTGAACATCAACCTATGATCCCTTTCTGCCAAAGTTACACAAAAACACTCGTCTAGCTACACCCACTATCAACAATTTCCCCCACTCTCTATCTATGCCTTAATCTAAATGTAAATTCCATGAACAAAGCTTCTTTCCTAGAATTGCCTGCCTGTGGAATTCAATTTTGCTGGCCTGCTTTTCCGCTAACTACAACATGGTTTTATATATTATTTTTATTTTTTTTTTTGGAATCCTTTGAGATGGGGCTTCATAATTTGTGCATTGATTTCTTTGGTGAACTGTTATCCTCATCTTCATAGTTGTTTCACCACGTTTTGACCAACCCATCCTCTGGCCTTCTTCAGGTGGTTAACCGCGACGGGATAGGAATACTGAGTCTTGTAAATGTATCCCTAAAATGTGGTTAGAAAACAACTACGGAAGACAATAATTCAGCATTCCTATTTCGTCGTGATTAATCACCTGAAGAAGGCCAGAGGATGAGTTGGCCGATACGTGGTGAAACAACAATTATGAAGATAACAGTCCACAAAAAATAAAAATAAAAATTCAATATACAACATGGTTATCTTCAATTCATGTAAACAAGTTCTTGCTAAGCCACTTCCTTAAGTAATCAAATTATACTCAATTTTCACCATAAGCAAATACTATGCTGTTGTCTTGATGACCATCATACACTCATTAACCTGTGGTGTCGTATTTCTGATATTTTTATTAAATATAAACTAAAAATAAAAATGTATCCATATATAAATGATAATAAACTTTAAAGAACAACAAAAAAAAAAAAATAGAATAATTAACCTTTCTTCTGATTGGTCTAAAACTTTTAATTATTTGAAGCCGCCATAAAAAAAAGAAATAAAAAAAAAACTGACATCCTGTTAGCATAGCTAGAAAGCAACCGTTCGTTTTGGAAATTAGAAGAGCACCCCCCCCCTCCCCCACATCCTCCGGGCAGCTATACTCTGATAAGTTGGCCTGTTATATCCTACATTTTTTTTTTGATTTAATTTTTCAAGTTGGATTCACTTTTTGTGGTGCGTTAGTTTATTAACGATGAAGATACAGAACAGTAAGGAATAGATTTCTACATAACACCGTTGTTCCAGCGCGGTTCATGTTCTGCATAAGTGCCGAAGCGTGTTAAGGTCCTTTCCTGATCCTGGTGAACTTGAAGAAAGAATCTGATCAATTTTAATCATCCTTCTAGTATAAGGGAGTACCTGAACAGATAGAAACCAAGTGTATTAAGTTTTGTAGGCCTATCTAATATCTTGAAAGTATTCACAAAACCTACAAACCCTTGATAAATGGTGACTCCCTATAAAAAAAAAACGTCCAATATCAACAGATATCTGTCGAGCCGTTCTCTTAAGTAATCAAATCTTGCTCTTTCCACCTATCGTTCTCAATCCTATGTTTAGCTCCCTTTCATGGCAGAAAGATGTGATACAAGGTTGAGAAAGTGGGATTTGAAAAACATGCAAAAATGCTTGGGCAGCCCTGTCTGTATTTCTTATTATAGGCACCTCAATAAACTAACCCCTTTCTGAAAGAGTGAGAAGAAAAAGCTTGGAAGGTATTATTTACTTCTTTGCCACTGCATGAAGATGTGATACAAGAGCAGAAGGTGGGGAGAGTCAAGTCAACGTCTCTAAAGGAGGAGCATTATGGCTTATTAAAAATTGCCTGGACAGCTCCATTGGGATTCCACAGTCAAGACGTCTTTGGCAACAAGCAATAAACTTATTCCACCTGAAAGACAGAAGGCAAAGCTTGGGAGGATGAACCTAGAATTCCACAAGAAGACTATACCTTAGCCAATAGGAGAAAATATCGTTTCCAGTCCTCTTATAATATTGTTCGTTATCCAATTGGCAGTTTTATTGATTGATGGTGATGTATTATATATATATATATATATATATATATATATATATATATATATATATATACTAGCAGCCGGTCCAGCGTTGCCCAGTCATAAAATACACATCAGTATTATATTTTAATTAATGCAGAATTCTTATTTATCATGAACAGAAATACCGTATGTATTAAACGTAACGTTAAATTTCTTAAAAAAAGTAAAAAAATAAAAAAACAGAAAAAACTGAGACATGTGCCTGCGAGTAGTATGTTTTTTCTAAACCCTTCAATTCTTGTAAGTAAAAAAAAATATTCGAGCTGAGATTGAAAGCAAAACCTAAAGATAGTGAGTCAAGTACGATAACCATTAGACCAGCTTGACACGTTCTATACATAGTTATTCTTAACATAAAGAAGCTGTCATGTTTTCCAGCCACTCATGCGCATTCGTGAAACAGTTAACAAATAGATAAAAATTTGACGACCCCCCCCCCCATTTAGCAATTTTTCAGTTTTTATTCCTTAGCAGTCCTTTTTTCCGGATGAAAACGGATTAAAAAGTTTTCCTCATGTCTGAAGCCTCCATATGCTAAATTCCAAGTTTGTAGATCAAAAATTTGTTTATATAGGTTGAGAAGAGTCCTCACACACACATACATACCCATTCTCACTTTATATATATATATATATATATATATATATATATATATATATATATATATATATATATACCAGCATTGCCCGGTCATAATGTACACTTAACACTTAAATATGATATATTTTGATTAAGGCAGATTTCGTATTTATTATTATACTAGCAGTTCAGCCCGGCGTTGCTCGGGCTCTATGTTAATAATTTTATCTGCACACACACACACACACACACACACACTATATATATATATATATATATATATATATATATATATATATATATATATATATATATATATATATATATATATCAATTAATAAGTTTATAACTATATGCATATATATATATATATATATATATATATATATTATAACTTTGTACTCATGGTAACTTACATTTAAAATTTCTAGTGTTTAGACCAAAAATTTGACCTCTGCGATCTCTACGAAATTACTTAGTCTAAACATTTGAAATATTACATAAAGGGTATTCAGAGATATGGAAAGCTTTTTAATCAGTTTGAGTCGAAAATTTGAGCTGCCAAGGGGTCAAAATTCAAAAGATTTCATCTTTGCGGTGTCTAGCAAATTTCTCAGCCAATTTTGGGTCTAAACATGTGAAATTTTATATAACGGGTATTCAGACATGCAGAAAGCATTTTGATATGTTTTGGGCAAATATTTAGCTGCCAAAAGGTCAAAGTTAAAAGAGTTGACCTTTGCAGACTCTACCAAACTCCTCCGTCAATTTTGGATCTAAATACTTGAAATTTTAAATGTAGGTTTTTTGGACATGGGTCAAATATTTTAATTTTATTTGAGCCGAAAACAATAAATGTTAAGGGGTCAAAATTGGGGTCAAAGTTTTTAAAAATTTGACGTCTGCAATCTCTACCAACTTTTCTTTATGGTAGTTAAGGAAGCCTATTATATAAAAAGACATTATCGTACATAATCACACTTTTTGATATATACATATGCACATGAAGTTATGAACAGTACATAGGGCCCGAGCAAAGCCGGGTGAAACTGCTAGTATATATAGAAAAAGGTTTGTGTTTACTATAAGATTTTACGTAAACATTACGCAAGTATAAATCATGTAGAATGTTTACATGAAATAGTTAACTAAAGATGATCATTTCATAAGAAAGCAAAAAAAAAAAAAAAAAACTAATAAGGAATGAATTAAAATGAATGCTTAAAAGAATATGCAAATTAGGTAGATTTGATGCAGATGAATGCAATTCCACGATTTATATATAACAAAGTTGTATATATATTTTTTTAAATAAAAAGAAAAAAGGCTTGCTCTTTCTGACCTGGCGATTGGCTCGAAATGCACTTCCTCTCAGCAACGTACAATGCAGTTCCGGTTTTTTGGAGTCGTCTTGCGGAACAACGGGCATAGCAACGACTGATCACGCGTTCTTCGATTTCCGCAAACTCCGCCGGTACTGGTCGTATGTCAGCGAGGTGACGGCTCGCATCGATCCCGAGCATCCTCGCCCAATTACCGTATCCAACCTCGTTAACAACGTGAAGCCGCCGTGGGGCCGGGAAAGACAAATCGTCTACATTACGATCCTGGCTGTGGCGAGAATGGTGATTTAGACGTCGCGACTGCAAGGTGGCCGGGGGTGGGTGGGTGTCTTTTTCTGATCAGGATCTGATCACTTTCTTTAAACACCAACTACGGGTAACTGTTGAATAGGAGCGGCCTCATATTTAAAGATGACGAGAGTTCATATTGTGGCGCATATATAACGTATAATGATTGTGATGACACTTCTGATGGGATATCTATTTCCATGTAACATAAAGATCAAATGTTATAGAAAAAGGCTGCATCGCGCGATATTTGATAGAAGATGGATACCCTGTGTGTACGCAAAGGAGCCAAATTTTAATACGTGTTCCCCGCCAAGGTCTGGAACGCGCAATTCCGTCAAGTATGATCTAACTTTTAGCCTCTTAGCTAGTTCAGTGAGTACCCTATCCCTCCCCGATTAGGAAGCCTCCAAGATCCCCACGCCCTCCTAATTACAATTTTTCTTTTCGGCCTCCGCTCGAAATTTCACCCATCTCGAAGAAAAAGAAATCAATCATTAACATCCCCCCTCGCCCACCAATTTTTCTTTTTTCTCTTTTGTCCCATCTAAAGGGCACCCCCCACTTAGAGACTGCCCCACAGGACCTCATGTTCCTTTACAAACCGGAGTGAAACGGGCGGTTTATCAATAAGACGGGGTTGGGAGGGTTTTACTAACCACTTTTGTATTTTTTCTTCCCCGCCCTTGACACAAATAAATTATTGTATCATTATTGTTATCTTTTTCGTTTTTACACGTTAATAAAACACGTTTTAAACGATTGGGTTCTAAGTAGGAATCTCCCAGAAGGAATGGGTGAATACGGTATTATGGTGAAAGAGGATGCCAGCTAAAAGAATCTTTTGTTTAGTTCTGGAGTGACAAGGATGACTAACGACCCCCTTTCCCCACTTTTTGAGTTGGCCTTGTACCTGAATCTTTTGTTTGTGTTGAATTTATACTGTTTTTAAAACTGAATAAAAGATTTGATATCTTAAAGTGTAGTATCTGTTCTGATGATACACTTAAGTTAATGTGTTTATGGTTAATGGAGAGGAAACCCTATATACTGCGAATTTGGCTCATACCAAAGTACCCCGTTTGCCCTTCTTTTGGGGAGCTGGTTTTCCCCCCACATTAGAAACGACCTTGTGTCACATTTTGTTTTTGAGGGGAAACAAATATACACCAATAGGTTTGTAATATGAATATCAACACACACACACACACACACACACACACACGAAAACAACAACAACAACAAAACAAATTGATAAGCGTATAGAAAAACACAACGGACTTTTTTTTTTTTAATGAAATGAATTTCCATTGTATGTTCAGCAAAAAAAAAAAAAAAAAAAAAAAAAATTCATGACATTACGTAATAACCGATTATTTACGCAATTTAGTTTATTACTAAAGTCCTCACCCTCCCCTGGTGAAATTTTGTAGATCCACCCACCCACGTCATATCGAACCGTAATTCAATAGTGTGCCCTCAGACACCGAACATTTAGAGTGGAAAAATAATTTCTATTTTCACAATGCTGACTGGGGAAATTCCATGGCATGTAGCCAGCAAGAGAGTTTTTTTTAAGAAAAGTACTTTAAGTCGAAAAGAAGAAAAGGGAGAGGTTTACAAAAGTGGAGGAAAGGATGTGGTGAATTGTTGAATAGAAATGTTGAATGGGAGGGCCAGGAGTAAGGTTTATGAATGAATGGGAGGCAGGGAGTGACAGATAGAGGGAGAGAAACCAACCGCAAGTGGCAGTCTGGGGGCGTACTGTCACCCAGACTAAAAGATTATGTGATGGGCGGGGGCGCGCGCGCGCACGCACACACACACACACACACACACACACACACACACACACACACACACACACACACACACACACACACACACAGTTCTGCATAAATATAAAGAGGAGGAAAAAGGATTTAAATCGGAAAAATTTAAACGGTAAATCCAATTCGTTGGAATTTTTGAATTTTTGAGATGATTAATTATTCATATGCTTTGGATTCTTTGGACTACTGTTCTCATCTTGAGTGTGATTTTCACAACGTTTCAGCCGATGTAATCTCCAACCTTTAGGCGTATGTTGTCAAACTCGAGAATTTTTCTTTCGAACTCAGAAATCTGCACGGAATTTCACAAGGACCCGTGGCATAGTGGATAAAGTACTTGATAAAATTCAGTAGTAAAGTTGTAACGTAATGTCGCAAATGGACAAACAAATAAAGTAAATGAATTAAAAAAAAATCGGAATTTTTTTCTTTTTTAACAAAAGTTTTTATGACCGTTACTTTCGGCACCACTTAAAAAGTCACTCATTGCCACATGTTCATTTTAGCCTGGTTGCGTTTCTCTTTCTCCCGACCGCATGCTGGGCACAGCTGGTCCATACTCGTCTTCAACTTTACATGTCTATTTTATTTGATGTTCACTTTTCTTCTCCCTCGAGCACATGGTGTATTTTTCTCTCCTTTTCCTTATTCTCGCGCATTCTTCCTAATTTGCAACTCCGCTTTTTTCGGTTACTGCTGCTGCTCTCTTTGCAAGTCAGCCATCCTTCGCTGCTGCTGATATTTTCCCATGCGTTCATATACACTGTGTTACAAAGTTACACTTTTCTGGAGGTTGATGGTTCAATCCTCAGTGCGGGTGACACTTAAAATACAATTGCGATTTTACCCAGTCATTGCAGATGGGACGAGAGCATGCTACCCCCACGAATTAAAGAAAGAGTTCCGTTCAAAGAATTTAAATAGTACAAACAATCGTTAGCAATTTAATATCATACAATTGTCACTAAGTGCTCTAAATAATATGGCCTCATGTCAGAATCCTTCACTCTATAATAAAGACCAATGTGTATTTATTTGTATTTAAATAAATATATGTAATTCTATCCCGTCAGGTAAGAGTTAGAGAGTAAAACGAATGATGTTTTCTAACCTCAGATGAAACCGTTTCATATGATGAGGGGAAGCAAGAAAACAAATAGCAAGTCAGACAACCACCTCAGACCTACCCCGCTGCCTGAAATGAATTTGAAAAGAAATCCTCCTCTATAATAAAACGTCAATGATAGAAATTTTTTTTAGTTCATCAGAAATAATATTTTATATATGAAAAAATAAATTATTGGTGTAGTTCTAGAATTTTACATGAATATTTTTATAATATATCAAGATAAATAGCAAGTACGAACACTGGTTCGTCCCAGAGAATTGAGACATTTTTAAATAGTTACCTAAAAATTTAAATCAGCAAGGAGGAATAACTCATATCTATGTACTAATACAATAGTGTGTGTGTCACGCTTACATCTTTTTTCTTCCGAGTGACTGTCGTTTAATTGTTATGACCTACCATTTCTTGTAATAAATAATTTTACCAAGAATTCTTCATAAGTTTTGGTTTCGGCTTCAATTATAGCTGACGGCACTCAAGTCATCTATTTTTTTATAAATAATTTTACCAAGAATTCTTCATAGGTTTTGGTTTCAGTTTCGATTATAGCTAAAGGAACTGAAGTTATATATATATATATATATTTTTTTTTTTTTTCTTCACCAGTTTTGGTTTCAGTTCAAGCTGATGCACTCAAGTCATATGGATATATATTTTTTTATTTTTGGAATCACAACTTTATAATATATAAAAATCGATAGAAAATTGACTCTATAATAATATATACGAAATCTGCAAGAATTAAAATATCATATTTAAGCGTATTTTATGACTGAGCTACACTAAACGTTCACATTAGCTTAGATAAATACTTTTGCACAAAAGAGCTACAATAATATCAGGGCGTTTCTATTTAAGATTAAAATCCACAGAAAGCCAACATCAATATATTACATATGGAATCGTCCGCTGTGAAATTTCCACAGGTCATGCTAATTTTTAATTAAAGACAATAATAAAAGTTGTCCATCTTACAACTAAAATTTTATTTCTTTTTCTATATAAGTTTAAAAAATATGCAAGCAGATAAAAATTCAAAACTAACACGACTTCACTGCATCCCGGGCAGTGCCATATAGGGACAACTAGTTTATATAATAGAAGTGAAGATATATGTGTCTAGCTTGCTTCAATAAGCAAATTTACTTTTATGAGCAAAGAAAAGAAGGCGTAATCTAGTTAACTAACAATCTTCTATCTACCTATAAAATTGAATTTTTTTCTTGCTCCGACATTGATATTAAAAGCCTACTTTTTCTATTTAAAAATTATTAAAACTTCTTAATATACTCAGTCAGGGATATGCAAGTGGCAGCACGAAGGTTAACTAATTTGCATATTCTTTTGAAAAACGAGCGTTAATTAATTATTCATTTTTATGGTTTCTTATTGGATGATTGGTTTTATTTCACGATTATGCTGAATTCTATTTATGCATAGTTTCTACATTCTGCATGATTGCGTAGAATTTAAGATGAAAGCTTTCTAGCACACCGAAATATTTTGATCTATTTCTCTCTCTCTCTCTCTCTCTCTCTCTCTCTCTATATATATATATATATATATATATATATATATATATATAGAGAGAGAGAGAGAGAGAAGTGACCTTTTCGATGTGTGTGCGAAAAGTCTCTATCAACCTCCTCCATGAATATTTGGCCTACACTTAAAATTTGATATATAGGGTATTTGGACACTTGTTTTCTAGCTAGTAAAATAACTGCTAAGAGTCAAAATAAAAAAAGAAAACATTGACCATGACATGGTATAAGTTAACTATACCCATTTTTTCTGCACATTAAAAATTATAAGTTAAACAACGTTATTTTTTGCATTTTTGTATGCTATAGATTTAGGTCAACTTGCACACGAGTTATATTTCTTTTACTTTTGAAATCGCTACTATATATTAGGTACAACATAATAATCGATAGAGAATGGGCTCTATAATAATAAATACGAAATCTGCATGAATTAAAATATTTAAGCATATTTTATGATTAGGCAATGCTGAGCGCCCTGCTAGTCTATATAATAAAAGTAAACATATATGTGTCAGTTGCAACTTGTAGTATTGAGAGAGTACTTATGTTTGAGGTAGCAATAACATTAATTTTATCTTTTCTAATCGATTAGTTTCGTTTTAATAATTTAAAGTAGTCAGTAGGAATTAAATTACAAAGCAATAGCAAGTTAGCAGAGCTAGATCATATATAATAAAAACATTAAAAAAAACTCGATTATGCACTGGAATTTTAGACTCAAATTTTCAGTTTACTATCCAAGTTTAAAGTTTAGTGCATATAAATTTAATTAGAAATCGATAGAGAATGGATTAAATCAACTAGTAAATAAATAATTCAAAAATTCTGGAGCAAATTTACATATCAAAATAGATAATTTTAAATCATTAAATCTCTGAACTATGATTTCTCAGTAATCGTTTGTTATTCATTAGTGATATTATAGACTGCCCCCCCCCCCAAAAAAAAAAATCAGGACCACTGGGAGAGATTAGCTAGGAAGTAAATGATAATATGAAAACGACGGATTCATTGTGTTGTATAGTCTAAGTGACGCCATGAATAGTTAGTGAGGGGGGATAAGGAAGATAATTTGAAAGGAAGTATCTATTTTTCAATAAAGGTAAGCTATGGAAGATTCAACTAATTCCGGTGGTAAGCTAAGAAAAAATAAATAGACATCTAGGATTTCCGGTCAAGAGTAGGTATATGTGGGCAATACAAAGTATATATGGCGTAATTACATCAACACACTGGTTCTCATTAGATCACTGAAGTCAAGCAAAGTTAAGACTGATCAGTACCAAATGGGTGTTTAATTAGGAATATCAAGCACTGTATGTAGGAGGATGTCGACACCTACCTGCAAAAAACATTATGTCGTCATCTCTCTCTCCTAATCAGGATGTATATGCGACTGGGACTGTTTGTGTACTTGATATTCCCTAGACACTTCCTCTTTTGGGGGAAACTGATTCAACCAGTTTAGGATTAATGCTGCTGATTCAACCAGTTTAGGATTAATGCTGCTTGAGGGAAGGATATTCAAAGACACTGATTGTTAGACGCAGATGGGCAATAAAGTTCAACAGTGAATGGTCTTGACTGAGATGGGTTGAAAGATGAGAAGTTTCGTTTCGATGATTTTAATTAGTGAAGAGAAATTAAATAACAAATCGATAGCAACTTGGCGAAGCTAACTCCTATTTAATAAAAACATTAAAAAATCGATTATGCACCGTATTTTCAGGTTGTATCCCCCCTCCAAACAATTTGTGTGATGTTTCAGTTAGGAGTTTCAATTTCCTATCCAAGTTTAAAGTAACATGATCCATTTAGAGGTAATATTCCAAACACTTTTTCTAACATTATTTGTAACATAATCCTTTTAAATAATCTGTCTCGTTATATCGATTGAACATCAACTTCTCTGATTGTGAATCCTCTGTTTTAAACTTAGTTCAGTTTTCAAAGGACTTTCAAGGACATGTTTAATGTAAAATGTACGAAATTCTGAAAATGCGTTTGGAAACGGGATTATCTAAGCTAAAAACAAGTTGAAAGATCAAGAAAAAAGTATTCATGCTAAACTTACATAAAAATTTGAATTCTTCTGTTAAAAATAAGTTTCATTAACTGAAAAGCAAGATAGAAACTAATGTTTGATTCCATGTACTTGGACATTATTGAAATTTGAAAAGTTTTTTTTACTGTTTTTTAATTTGCAACAATTTGGTTAAAACCCGGGAACGTATCTGTTTTTATATTGGCCATTCCCAATGATGCTGGGTTAAAAAGAGCTGAGAGGGGAAAATAACGAAATATCAAGGTCTTATGTATGACATGAAAAGAAACTAGAATCTAGGGAAGATCTCCATCATATCAAGGTCTTATGTATGATATGAAAAGAAACTGGAATCTTGGGAAGATCTCCATCATATCAAGGTCTTATGTATGATATGAAAAGAAACTGGAATCTTGGGAAGATCTTCATCATATCAAGGTCTTATGTATGATATGAAAAGAAACTGGAATCTTGGGAAGATCTCCATCATATCAAGGTCTTATGTATGATATGAAAAGAAACTGGAATCTTGGAAAGATCTCCATCATATCAAAGTCTTATGTATGACATGAAAAGAAACTGGAATCTTGGGAAGATCTCCATCATATCAAGGTCTTATGTATGACATGAAAAGAAACTGGAATCTTGGGAAGATCTCCATCATATCAAGGTCTTATGTATGGTATGAAAAGAAACTGGAATATTGGGAAGATTTCCATCATATCAAGGTCTTATGTATGATATGAAAAGAAACTGGAATCTTGGGAAGATCTCCATCATATCAAGGTCTTATGCATGATATGAAAAGAAACTGGAATCTTGGGAAGATCTCCATCATATCAAGGTCTTATGTATGACATGAAAAGAAACTGGAATCTTGGGAAGATCTCTATCATATCAAGGTCTTATGTATGGCATTAAAAGAAACTGGAATCTTGGGAAGATTTCCATCATATCAGGGTCTTATGTATGATATGAAAAGAAACTGGAATCTTGGGAAGATCTCCATCATATCAAGGTCTTATGTATGATATGAAAAGAAACTGGAATCTTGGGAAGATCTCCATCATATCAGGGTCTTATGTATGACATGAAAAGAAACTGGAATCTTGGGAAGATCTCCATCATATCAAGGTCTTATGTATGATATGAAAAGAAACTGGAATCTTGGGAAGATCTCCATCATATCAAGGTCTTATGTATGACATGAAAAGAAACTGGAATCTTGGGAAGATCTCCATCATATCAAGGTCTTATGTATGGCATTAAAAGAAACTGGAATCTTGGGAAGATCTCCATCATATCAAGGTCTTATGTATGACATGAAAAGAAACTGGAATCTTGGGAAGATCTCCATCATATCAAGGTCTTATGTATGACATGAAAAGAAACTGGAATCTTGGGAAGATCTCCATCATATCAAGGTCTTATGTATGACATGAAAAGAAACTTGAATCTTGGGAAGATCTCCATCATATCAAGGTCTTATGTATGGCATTAAAAGAAACTGGAATCTTGGGAAGATTTCCATCATATCAGGGTCTTATGTATGATATGAAAAGAAACTGGAATCTTGGAAAGATCTCCATCATATCAAGGTCTTATGTATGATATGAAAAGAAACTGGAATCTTGGGAAGATCTCCATCATATCAAGGTCTTATGTATGATATGAAAAGAAACTGGAATCTTGGGAAGATCTCCATCATATCAAGGTCTTATGTATGACATGAAAAGAAACTGGAATCTTTGGAAGATCTCCATCATATCAAGGTCTTATGAAAAGAAACTGGAATCTTGGGAAGATCTCCATCATATCAAGGTCTTATGTATGACATGAAAAGAAACTGGAATCTTTGGAAGATCTCCATCATATCAAGGTCTTATGTATGACATGAAAAGAAACTGGAATCTTGGGAAGATCTCCATCATATCAAGGTCTTATGTATGATATGAAAAGAAACTGGAATCTTGGGAAGATCTCCATCATATCAAGGTCTTATGTATGATATGAAAAGAAACTGGAATCTTGGGAAGATCTCCATCATATCAAGGTCTTATGTATGACATGAAAAGAAACTGGAATCTTTGGAAAATCTCCATCATTTCAGTAATTATAGGAACAACCAGATTCATGAAAAAGAATTTTAAAAATTACCTGAGAAATATACCCGGTGAATTAAGTACAAGAGAGACACAAACGATTACACTTAAAGGGATTATTATAACCTTAAAAACATCTCTTAATTAGAATGTATGAGATAGCGAGTGAATGTCTAGCATCCGGAAGAATGCCCCATTCCCAGTGAATACCAAATCATAAAAAAAAGTAGAATATCTATCAGAATAAAAAGGTCTACTCAACATGGATATAAACTGGGTCATACGACAAAAGGAACATTACACCTTTTTCTGATAATGCTATTGACACTAAGCTGGATACTCCACCAGACCGGGCTAATACTGGTTCTGGAAGCGGGTAAAACTGACGTCAGTGATCTGAAATGCTCCAATGCGTGTCTCACATCAATGCTGATGATGGAAAGTCATGCGATAGGCCACTTAAGACATGAGGGAGATCAGATGATGAAGAACTGGTCCTAGCGTCCAGCTGAATAGTCACAAATACGATAAATTGAAAAACATTCAGGAAACATGTAACCTTATGATGAGACACAAAAATAAAACAATGAATTAATAAAAGAAAAAGAGTCAAAAGGTTTTTTTTTTAAATAATTATAATATTTAGTAATTAATGAGCAATGAACCAGATGTATGCAAAATGACGTTTTTAAAACATAATATACTGATTAGGAGGTCACATTGAAATCATTTTAATTTCAAATCTCATACATTTGCACTTTTTTAAAAACTTATACAGAAAAAGCAATAAAAGTGTTGTTGTAAGGGAGAAAATTCTTACTAAATATTCTTAATAAAAGTATAAGTTTATACTTATAAATTTGATTTTTGGGACAGTAATCTGTTCAAATAATTTGTAGAAAGTTATTATATCGCCAATTTGGTACAATAACAACAAAAAAAAAAAAGCTAATAAAAAATTTACTTTGATTTGTTATCTTTAAGAACTGTTCGAGAACTTGCTTTGAAATTAGACATAACGTATACAACGATTTCCAACCACTTGGGAGAAATTTGGCAGACAAAAAACTTGATAAATCGGTGCCTCACGAATTGAACGACAACCAAAAGAAATGCCGTTATGAAATGTCATCTTCCCTTCTTTTGCACAACAAGAACGACCCGTTTCTTGACTGGGCTGTGACTTGCGATGAAAAGTAGGTTCTTTATGAAAACCTGTGATGTTCAGCTCAATGGTTAGATGCCGACAAAACTCCACGACACTTCCTGAAGCATTGCACCAAAAGGTCATGCTGACTGTTTGGTGGTCTGCAACTGGTCTCATCCATTAGAGTTTTTTGAATGCAGGCGAAACCATTATGGCGGAAAAGTACTGTCAACAAATGGATCAAATGCATCAGAAACTTTGACAACAACACCCAACATTAGTCAACAGAAAAAGCCAAATTCTCCTCCAGGACACTGTACAACGGCACATTGCTAAACTGGCCCTGCAACAATTAAACGAATTAGGCTATGAGACTCTGCCTCATCTGACATACTCTCTAGAACTGTCACCTATCAACTATCACTTTTTCAAGCATCTCAACAACTTTTTTTTTTTTAAGCGATATGAAAAACACCTTTAGCGACTTTATCATCACCCGAACGCAAGATTTTTACGTTATTGACATAAATACACTTGTTTTGTATTGGCAAAAGTGTGTTGATTCTGATGGTGCTTATTTCGATCAATAAATTTGTTTTTAAGCCGAGATATGTTCATCTGAATTTAAAAGTTATAAACTGCAATAACTATCTTGTCAACCTGATAGATGTGATTTGGTGCACACCTGTTTAGGAAGTAAAGCTATCCATTACAGATGATTTTTTTTATCTCCAAATTTATCAGACAATCTATGAGACACATACATTAACATAAAACCCTATACATACATCATGATCACGTTAACATACTAGTTTCCATTAGATCGCTGAAGTTAAGCATCATTGAGTCTGGTCAGTACTAAAATTGGTGACCACTTGGGACTACCAGGTGCTGTATGTGCTCCCTGCTTATATCAGCATTGTTTCCAGTCTTCCTGGATTTCTCCTTGTCAGTGATGACTTGAGTGAGAAGTGGTTAGGGATTACGCAATCCTTGCTTTACAATCCAATGCGTGTCATTCATCATCCAGGCAGATCAAATGGCACTTGTTGTTCCGATTAGATGGAAATTCAACAGAAAAGCCAGAATGTTCAAGAATTAAAACTGAATGAGATGGGATGCTTTTAAAGATGTTGACTCAGGTTAGTTATTGCGCTACCCTTGCTTCATAATTCAGTGCATAGCATCCCTCTTCCCTTTAATAAATTATCAACATCTACTGAACTGCTACTATGTTAATGCTTGTCAGTTATTCCTCTGACCCATTCTTTTAAACTCACTAAAAAATGGTTGCAGCATTCTACTGCTCCAAAAAGTACATTACTCCAGATATAATCCTCCATGTACATAAGAGTCCTAGGATGGAGTTCTGCAGCCATATCTTGTGGAAAAATAAATTCCATTTATGAATGTAGCACGGCACGAGAAGTGTTTTTGCTGGTTTGGTCATTCAAGTGCAGCGGATGACTAAACACAGCTTGCATCATGGAAGTTGATAGCTTGTCTGGTACTGTGCACCCGTTAAAGACCTGGGCTACAACCATACAGGAGAAAACTTTACAACTTCATGGAGAGAAAACCATTGATAAAACTAAATGTCGAACAAATGTCTGAACAGTCGCCAAAAGGCAGACCCGTGCAAGCCATGGAAACCTGCCTTTGACTGAATAGTCAGTCAAATGTCACTCAGAGTACCTTTTACCTGCCTTGACAGAGTATAAAATCGACTTCAAAATATTCTCTTCTTAAATACCCTTTCGTACAGAAAAGACGGTATTTCTATGAAAGATGCTCGACTGAGTCCCAATCTCTGGTTCCTCCTTGTAAGACATTTACAGCAAGAACCCATATTTCTATGAGAACGGAAAAAGAGTTTCCCTTCTTCCCCCATGTGTCTAATGCCAAGCAGAATTTCCATTGACATAGTTTCTTTGGAAGGGCTTCTCGTTTGTGAGACACATTATTACGGAACTGCTTCTCTGCGGATTATAATATACATGTCTTTATGTCCAATGTCAGCAAATACTTGTCATGAACCGTCCCGTAACCAAACGTAATTGATCAGTTTTATAACTCACCTAGTGTTATTTCATCTTTTGACTGACAATCATTTCATCTTATTAACCCTCATCTTTGGGCGTTTCCCTAAATAAAATAGTTACTTTCTTTAAGAGTGAAGTCAGTTGAACGCTAATACTTATTATTTTCATTTTTTTGTGTATCATGCTGAAGTTAGGCGTTTCATAAATGACTTCCAACTTCTCTTTTTATTTATTTATTTTTGCGGTTTCGCTTGTTCAACCGACTAGGATTAGATCGTCACCAAATGATCCCCATCCATGTTTGAAGCGGCTTTTTTAGATCATAGATGTGGAACTTCTTTGTGTGATGCAATTTCTGAGGAAAGACGCTACAATGAGATCAGCAATTTTCTTCATTCCATATGATGCAACCAGAAATGCTTAGGCATGAGAACCTTTCTTACGTATCCAGCTGATAAAATGACGCTTTTTATATTAATGAAGAGAGAGAGAGAGAGAGAGAGAGAGAGAGAGAGAGAGAGAGAGAGAGAGAGAGAGAGAGAGAGAGAGAGAGAGAGAGAGTAAATGGAGTATTTTGGTGACTAATCCTTATTAATCCTCACTTGTGTATCGAACGAATGCCTTAATATTTACTTCGCTGTGCCTTATAATAAATAAAGCTCCATACAAAATTTCAGCCAGATCGGCCCATTAGTTTCTGAGAAAAAGTGGAATCGACAGACAGACTAAATACAAAAGGAGGAGGAGGAAAAGGGAAGAGGAGGAAAAGGAAGAGGAGGAGGAGGAGGAGGAGAGTGTGTGTATGTGTGTGTGAGAGAGAAAGGGGGTATAAAGAGATTAAAAATCAAAACAACGCCGACATAAAAAGGAAAGGAAAAGCAGAAAACAAAGAATGAAATACATACATTATTAGAAGCAGAAAGACGGAGAGACAGAAATAGAGAAAGAAAAAGTAAAAGAAATGTGAGAGAGAAAGAAAGAGAAAGAGAGAATGAAGAAGAAAAGAGATCGGACATGCGATTTGATAAAAGAAACGTAAAAAAAACAAGTTATTAGAGGTTGTACGACATCTTCGATGACATTTGATTAATACTGGATACAAATCGACGTTGATATTCGTAAATCGCTTTATGAGAAATTAATGTAATGTAACCGCCTTCCACATCAATAACTGTCCCAACAATGCGCGACTGAAAACATTGACGTTATTTTTTTATTTTCATTTTATTTGAAAACCCATAAACTGTGACGTGTATTTTCAGACTTGTTCTTGTATAGCTAAAATAAGGCTATTTACTCAATATTATTATTATTGACTCACAAGGAGCTTTCACACAGGTCTTCAGAGATATTTCCCTGAAAATAGCCTGTGGTGTTCCCTGGAAGCTGAGTGACAACAAGTCTCTCCAGGTTTTCAGTACTCTTCACCTCTTTCGATAACATTTGCAAATAAATTTGCATTATCGCAACAGCTGCTTGCCATTGATTTCTCATTGTCAGCAGCTATTGGTCTTTGCTGGGAATTGAGTGGCAATAAGCCTCGCCAAGGTCCCAGTTCTTTTCGCACTTATTCGGCTGAGGTCTGATCAGTTCATCGGTCTTTCCTTCCTCCTTGAATCGACTTGGTTATTTGGTATCGCTCTTTTTTGGGGGGCGGGGCGGAGGCAATGATATGGCAATGGGGATAGGGTTGGGTTAGAGAACTTATAGATATTATCATCATTATCATTATCATCATCATCATTATATTATTACGCTTATCGCTCCGTCCGTTATCATGCTGTGCATCCCTAAAAAAGGAAAGTGAATTATTCCAAATAAACCTTGTCAACCTTGAAATATATTTAAAAAATTGGTGTCTCCGTTGAGGCAAAGCTAATAAAAATGATTTGTCTTTCTTGGCCTTTTGGCTAAGATCAAAGTGTAGTATCTGTTCTTCAGGTGCTACATTTCAATTTCTTCTCTTTCAGTGGAAGAGAAATCCTTTACGACTAAGACAATTTTTCTCCACGTTAAAAAACGACCCTGGTGTCTAAAATCTGTCCCGTGTACTATGTTTAATATAACAAAGTTTTAATATTAAAAAAGTAACTGGAAAAAGTTATTTCTGATTTAATTACAAAATACCCTGGAAATGTCACTTATGATTAATTATAAAATGCCCTGGAAAATGTCCGTTCTGATTATTTTTTTTGTTTACTTGCCTCCCCACAAGGGCGGAATTCGACATGAAGTCGGTTAAAAATTTAGGGGAAAACCAACTCCCCAAAAGGGGCACTCTGGTCAATAACAAAAATAAAATTTTATCAGTAATGAAGGATTTCTCCTCCATTAACCAAGACAAAAAAAAAGGGGGGATTTAAGTCACTGGAATGCTGAAACTGATACTACACCCAGAAATTCATGCTGAAGCAATGGTTGCCTAATCTCTAACCGTGTTAATGTTTTTATGTATTACTTTCGAAAAGCTGCTGAAACAATTTATGATTTAAACATTACTTTTTTTCAAGTATATTTTAAGCAGTGGGTTACGGGATATGAAGTCAGTCCCGGAAATTACTCAAACCGTTTATGATTTAAACATTACTTTATTTCATGTATATTTTTAACAGTGGGGTGGGGAATATTAAATCAGTCCCGAAAATGGGTGAAACCGTTTACGCATTACACATTACTTTATTTAATGTATATTTTTAACATTGGGGTGGGAAATATGAAGTCGGTTCCGGAAATGGCTGCAACCATTTACGTTTTGGACATTACTTTATTTAATGTATATTTTTAACAGTAGAATGGGAGATAAGAAGTCGGTCCCGGAAATGGCTGAAAAAGTTTACAATTTATACACTACTTTATTTCATGTATATATTCAACAGTGGGGTGGGGATTATAAGTCAGTTCCAGAAATGGCTGAACCAGTTTACTATTTAGACATTACATTATTTCATGTATATTTTTAACAGTGGGTTTGGGATATAAAGTCGGTCCCGGAAATGGCTGAAACAGTTTACTATTTAGACATTACATTATTTCATGTATGTTTTTAGCTGTGGATTGGGGATATAAAGTCAGTCCCGGAAATGACTAAAACAGTTTGCGATTAAAACATTACTTTATTTAATGTATATTTTCAACAGTGGGATGGCAGATATGAAGTCAGTCACGGGATTGAATGAGATGTGCAAATATATACTATCAGAAAGCGTCGCCCAGTATTGAATGAGATAGGTGGAAAACATATAGTAGCAAAATACCCAGTGTCGCCCGGGATCGGATGAGATAGGTGAACGATATATATTAGCAGAATATATGGCATCACCCGCGATTGGATAAGATAGGTGAAACATATATACTATGAGAATACCCAGAATTGATTGATTTGTTTGTAATGAAATAATCAGCCCAGACAATATATCAAAGTTATTATGTAAGTAAGGGGGAGCGACATGGTAGGTTAAAGTTATGAAAATTATTGTCGAAATTAGTAACATATCCAAGAATTATGAAAAATGATAAAATGTGAGTTACTTGATCGGTGTGTTTGTATTGATATAATAAGCCCAGACAATATATCAAATATATTATATAAGTAGGAGGGAGAGGCATAATGTAGGTTTTTAATTATAAAAATTATTGTCGAAATTAGTAACATATCCAGGATTATGAACAAAGATTAAATGTGAGTTAATCGATTGTGTATTTATAATAACATAATCAGCCCAGGAAATATATCAAAGTAATTATATTACTAAGAGAGGGCGATAAGGATGGTTTAAATTATGAAAAATAATTGTCGAAATTAGTAACATATCCAAGAATTATGAAAAAAGATATGTTATTTAATGCATTAGTGTGTTTGCAATGAAATAATCAGACCAGACAATATATCAAAATTATTATTTTAGTAAGTAGGGCGATGATGTGGATTAAAATGATGAAAAATGATTGTCGAAATTAGTAACATATCCAAGAATTATGAAAAATAACGAAATGTGAGTTAATTGATTGGCGTGTTTGAAATGAAATAAACATTCCAGATAATATATCAAAGTTATTATTTTAGTAGTGGGGGGGTTGATAATGTGGGTTAAAAATATTAAAAATAATTGTCGAAATGAGTAACATATCCAAGAATTAAGAAAAATCATGAAGTGTGAGTTAATTGATAGTTGTGTTTTTTATGAAATAATCAGCCTAGAAAATATATCAAAGTAATTTTTTAGTAAGAGAGGGCGACGAGGATGGTTTAAATTATAAAAAATTATTGTCAAAATTAGTAACATATCCAAGAATTACGAAAAATGACGAAATGTGATTTAATTAATTGGTGTGTTTATAATAAAATAATCAGCCTAGACAATATATCAAAGTTATTATATAAGTAAAGGGGAATAAGATAAGGAGGGCTTAAATTGAAAACTTATTGTCGAAATTAGTAGCATATCCAAGAATTACGAAAAAATGATGAAATATTAGTTAATTAATTGGTGTGTTTGTAAGGAAATATTCAGCCGAGACAATATATCAAAGTTATTATTTAGTAAAGAGGGAAGGGCAAAAATGTTAGTTAAAATTATGAGAAATGATTGTCGACATAAGTAACATATCCAAGAATTATGAAAAATCATTAAATGTGATTTCATGCATTAGTGTGTTTGTAATAAAATAATAAGCCTATACAATATTTCAAAGTTATTATTTTATTAAGGGGGGGGTGATAATATGGATATAAATTATGAAAAATGATTGTCGAAATTAGTAACATACCAAAAAATTATGAAAAACGATGAAATGGGGGTTAATTGATTAGTGTGTTTGTAATGAAATAATCAGCCTAGCAAACGTATCAAAGTTATTATTTTAGTAATGTTGGGCGACAACATTGGTTTAAATTATAAAAACATATTGTCCAAATTAGTAACATATCCAAGAATTACGAAAAATGATGAAATGTGAGTTGATTGATGTGTGTGTTTGAAATGAAATCATCAGCCTAGATAATATATCAAAGTTATTATTTTAGTAAGGTGTCCGATATGGTGAGTTTAAATGATGAAAAATTACTGTCAAAATTAGTACCATATTCAAGAATCATTAAAAATGATGAAATGTGAGTTAATTGATAGTTGTGTTTTTTTTATAAAATAAACAGCCGATACAATATATCAAATTTAATATTTTAGTAAAGGGAGGGGCGATAATGTGGGTTGAAATTATGAAAAATTATTGTCGAACATAGTAACATATTCAATAATTATGGAAAATGATAAAATGTGAGTTAATTGACCGGTGTGTTTGTAATGAAATAATCAGCCCAGGAAATATATCAAAGTTATTATTTTAGTAATGGGGCGATACAGTTTTAATAAAAAAACTAGAATAATATGATTGTGCCTTCATTCATGCTGAACAGAACGCTCACGGCATGCCCAGCAACAATATATTATATATGAAAAATGCTGCTGTGGAATTTCCACAGGTCCTGC
Source organism: Euprymna scolopes (assembly GCF_053919585.1). NCBI lineage: Eukaryota > Metazoa > Mollusca > Cephalopoda > Sepiida > Sepiolidae > Euprymna > Euprymna scolopes. The sequence continues at coordinate 24,127,052 of NC_136483.1, read as the reverse complement.
TAGTTATTATTATTATTATTATTATTATTATTATTATTATTAATTGTCTGGAAAGACAATTGAAAAAAAAAATACGAATCCATGGTGTTTTAAGCAGCCTTCAAACCTCTGATATTGTAGGTACCACCAACATTCTTAGGAAAACCCTTGATCTTTGAAGCTCCTGGTGTGAAGCCGGGAGTTTAGGGAAGTCCTCTGGAAATGAATCCCATCTCTTTTCAGGGAGACGTTCATAAATGAAATCAGAATAATAATAATGATGATGATGATGATGATATAATAATAATAATAATAATAATAATAATAATAATAATTATTATTATTATTATTAGATATTATAATTCTTTACTCTTATTTAGAAGACAGCAACATTATTTTTCTATCTAATTTATATATGTGCTTGTGATGTGAACATACGTGCATACGTAAATTAGATGGCAATGCTGAAGTAAAAAAGCCATCTTATTTTCTAAATGCTTTTAGATGCATTAGGAAATAGAGTGATTGAATCAACATAGAGAGAGAACGATAAAAATACTTCATATATATAAGAGATATGGGTTACTTTTTCAGTTAATTACAAATTACAGCTAATTAGAACTATTAAAACAGAATATATTTTTTTCAAACATAACTTAATTTTAATTTTAGCATTTAGTTTGTGCTATTAAAATATATAAAAAGCCTTGTGGAAACAAATGTTGACAAACTCAGCTTTATTATAATAATAGATAAATAAATTAATGAAATGGAATAAGTACGTAGCAGATGCTGCCAAGTCTACTACAAAGAAAGTAGCTTTCCTCTACCAGGCTAGAAAACTCTCATATCTGCAGATATCCTATATCTCTTATGACATCATCATTTGCGCATGCATGGAGTATTAATGCCACATCTGAACCGGTACATTATCTACAAGTCTTTCTCTCTTGGACAAGGTGAACAAAAAGCATTTCTAACGTAATAGGTCTCACACTGTCTGTCAAACTTCAACTCCTGTCACATCGCCACAGTGTTGCATCCCTGTGTTTATTTGGCAGGTACTTCCATAGAATGTTCTTTGCTTAACTTATTGCACTTGTACGCGTTCAATGAAAATATTTTGGATCCACCCAACCAGCAGAAAAATCTCACCCCTTCACTATAGATGTCCCGAGATGCTGGAAGATTTTTTATTCGGATAGTTTCTTTTCTCAGGCTGCTTGTTATCCCTGTCTCCATGGTCGTACCAACATAGAGAAATTTAAATGTAATGTGAAGAGAATAGAAAGTGGACGCTGGATTTACTCTCACTTCCTTTATTTTCTTCTTTTAGTCCTCACATTCCATGAGCACTGTTTCAGACAAAGGGGGAAGAATTGCTGTTTTCTGGGTCGAAATTTATCCATCTTACACTTATCATTGTCTAGTTTTTGACCTTGAAGTGTTTTCTTTTTGTTTTTTTTTTCTTGTTTAGCTCCTTTCTCAATTAGCTACATGACTTCTCTGGAACGATTTCCATTTTAGAAATATATATCTTTCTGAGAAACTCCCCACCCAAGTTGCCCCCAATAAATATGACAATTCGTAGGTGATTATTATTAAAGTCAGTTACGTTTAAATCATGCAGATTAACTGAGATTTTTTTACATTCATACACATTTGTTAATGCTACGGTCATTGGTTAACAATTCCCCCGGGAAATACGCTTTATCTGTGAGTTAAGGGAAATACTAGACCTGCGTTTCCCAACCGGGGGCCAATGACACCCCCCTAAGGAGATTACAGGCTTTCGATTAAAGAACAATAAGACGACGCGGGAAAAATGTAATTCAAAATGCACAGAGATCCTTTCAACATTGAAATTGAACCTACTGAAGATGAAGCAGAAGAGCTGATAGAGTTAAAAAATGAAAATATTGAAAAAAAAAAAATGATATTGTACGTATTTGTTATTGAATAAAGTTTTCATACAAAATTTCACTTAATTTCAACGAGTAGTTTTTTTTTTTTTTTTACAGCGAAAAAACAATTTGTTATGATACTTAGCAAAAGGTTCGATTTTTAGGAAGAAACGCTAGTATTAAAGATGGGGAGAGAGTCTCGGCTCTTTAAACTGAATTATGTACCAGTGGCGTGTTCTAAAAATCCAAACAAAAATTTAAAAATTCAAAATTCAACGTGCAAAAACGTGTTTTTTCTGCTGTAAAAAAAAACAAAAAAAAACTACTCGACCAAATTAAGTGAAATTTTTTTCGGAGATCTTCAGTTCAAAGCGGATACGTACAATGTAACCTTTTTTCGATATTTTCATTTTTAATGTCTCGATTAAACTGTACAAGTACCATTTTTGTATAAACACTTTATTCCATAATGAGTACGTACAATATGTTTTTCTCCAATATTTTAATTTTTTAATGTCTTAATTAAACTGTAAGTACCTAACATTTTATTTATTATTTTATACAAAATAATTAAGCATAATGCCACTTTTTTATCTGACACTGTTTGCTACTGACTTCGAGTCGCCTGTTCATTTGATTCACCAAAAATAATTTAATATAAAGAAAATACGACAAAAAAAAAAAAAAAAAAAGGTGAAAGGAAAAGTCTCCCGGACAATACCGAGCCGGGGCAACTTTTTAAATATAAAAAATGATAACTGAATAAATAACTCTTTTTTAATCTTTAAAGTAAATATGAGGCTTAAACGATAGAAAGAGAAAAGTGTTACATAACTTCTCCCACGCTATCCACCTCAACGCTGACAACGATTGCATCATATTAAACCGAAAACAATGAAAGAATGACAGATACTATTTTGATGTACAACATTTTACGATGGTGGAAAACTTAGATAAATTTTTACTATTTACATCAAGTAACACCTTATCATTTAGTGGCATGCTAAGTGTTAACATACGAATAAAATAAAATAAAAAAAATGAAAAACTGAAATCTATCTGGTTGATTTAGTTTTGTTTTACGACATATCAAGAATTTTTCGGGTTATTTAGTACCGAATCCAAAATGTTGAGGAAACAAAAAAGATTTTATGCTTCCGATTTTTACACCTTCAAATATTTATTCATGATACCTGGCTTGGTTGCTTTGTTCTATATCAGGGGTCTACAAACTTTTCAGACGGTAGTGGGGTGGGGAAATTGCTGACTTTTAGATCTACGCAGGCCAAAATAATAATAACTAGCAGGACCCGTTAACCGGCGTTGCCCAGTGGAAGCCTGCCCCCCTCCCTCACAAAAAAGTAAACTATGGTTGTTGTTGGTGGCCACTGTTGTCCTTGAACAATTGCGGACACTGGCGGCCTTGGTCAAATGAAACAATCTGGCTTTCACTGGCAATTAGTGCTGGTTTGGGGCGATAACATGCAGGCACTGTTTGAATTTTTAAAAAGCAATTAAGGGAATTCGTAAACCAGTATGAATAAAAAAAATTTCTTGGTCTTCGGGACAAGATCAAAGTGTAGTATCTGTTCTTCAGATGCTGCACTTCTATTTCTTGTTCTCTTTCGGTGGAGGAGAAATCCTTCACGACTGAGACAATTTTTATTTTTGTACCTTTTCTCCACGTTAAAAAACGACCCTGGTGTCTAACTCTGTCCCGTGGGGAGGCATAGTAAATAGGTACAATAATAATTGAAAGTGGAAACGGAAGCTTTCGAAGTTAGCTATTCTTACTATATATGATAGAGTCGTCGAAATCAGTGATAGCAGTCCTAGCTGTTTCCGTTTGTTGCTCAAGTCTTCCTCTTCTTTTCAACTCTTCCACCAATAGTATTAAAATTCAATGTCAGTTTTATGCCGTCTTTTATTAACGTATAAAACAAAATAATTACAACTTTTTTACTTCACTTCTTTGGGTATTGTCATGTTAAGAACGGCGTTTGGAATAGAAATCATCAACCTCCCCATTCTAAGAATGGCGTTCAGAATAGACATCCTTAACATCCCCATGTAAAGAACAGCTTTTGGAATAGACAACCCCCTTTTTGTTTTTTTCGGGGGGGGGGGGGATAATTCCCCCAAATTTAACTGTGATAATCGTTGTCAGCATACCCACATGCAGATGTAAAAAAAAAAAAAAATGAAAAAATTGGTGGGGAGGGATTGTCGGTTGGAGAAATTTGTTTAGCATGCAAATACCGTTAATACAGAATATAAGAATGGTCAGAAGTCAACCAATCAGATTGTACGGAATTAGTCTGGGGATTATGTTATGCCTCGGAGTTTATGATCCAGTTATGAAGAGTGAAACCCCATATCTGTCGAAAGCGTAGAATGATTGGGGACGGTAGAAGGACTTGATATTTAGAAGGAAAAATATAAACTACTTACTCTAAAGATGGTTGCGATTGTGATGATGTTGCTCCTAGGATAAAATGTAAGATTTTATGATAACAACAAATTGTGTCTAAAATGGCGTTCTAAAAGTATATAAGATAGACATACTAAAATTGTATGTGGCAATCTATTGTTGCAAACCTACGATACTTTGGCCCAGAGAGGAATTTCTGCAATCAAAATATTATATATGGAGATGGAGATAAAAATGACCTGGACATTTTTATATTGTTTTGCTTTGCTTTTTAGTGAAACTAGTTCTCCAAAACTTCATTCTTTTAACCATTTTCTGAAAAACAAACAAACAAAAAAAAAAAAAAACGAAAACCATATTTCACACATTCCCATTCATTTTTTTTTTCTGAATATTTCTACGTTTTCAGTAAGAGCTCCATGAACCAGATTAAAGATGTTGGCGAGGCGGATCTGGCCTGCGGGCAATAGTTTGGAGACCCCTGTTCTAGGGTATACTATTCCTTTTCGGGTTCAATCATTTTGGTAGAAGTTTCTAAGCTTCTTTACATATTCAGACATTTATTCACGGTGTTTAGTGTGGTTGTTTTAAAATCTACATGCAAATATTTTTTTTAAATATTTATGTATTTAGAAAAATTGTGGTTTAAAGTTAAAAAGTTACAAAGTTCAATTAACGCAATTGGAGCATGTTAACAGTTAATTTAACAAATTAAGTATAAATTTAAAGTATTTGTAAGTTTAAAATGTAAAAAATTATTTTTTTTCCACAAAGGAGTCACCACTTATCAAGTCCCGGAGGCCACTCGAGGATAAGGATTAATGAGTGTGAAGTCAAGAGGTGGATCGAAACACCTTCTCTAACAAGCAAAACAAAAACAAAAAAAAAAAACGTCAGCAAACAGGTACGACTCTAGAACAATTACAAATGTTTAAAATAACAGTTTTTATTAACCAGAAGAAAATCACTTTTTTGGTGCTAGAGGTACAAGTCAGATTTCTTATTCAATGTGCTCTGCCTCCCCACACGGAGGAAATTAAACATTGGAGTCTGTTAATGATAGGGAGAACTGGGTATCTTTTATAAAGCATAGATTTGGAAACATCCTCCGAGTGGGAAAAGAATATTACTTAATTATGAGTGCATGGCTGATAATTTTTAAGTGACTGGAGAAATCCTTCGAGGCTGAGGACGGTATCAAGTTAGTGTGATTTAACGAAGAAAACTTTACGAACGTTGAATACTGTAGAGAAATAGTTTGTAAGCATAGAATATTCATCCATTGTCACTGGCATTAGCTTCCTTAATGAGAAATAGAATATTTCGTTCATTTGCAGTTTTTATCGGACACATACCGGTTTTTGGGTACTAGCAGTTGAGTACACATGGTGATAATTTCGAGCCGGTTATTTAGTCTTATTCATTCATTAATTTAATTATTTAGTCTTATTCATTCATTAATTTAATTGGCAAATAATAAATGCACAAGCGATTACCATTTTCAAGGGGGAAAAGTCAGTGAGAATTTAGGGAGCTATGCACAAAGAGAAACTATATAAAGGGGAAAACCGTCGAGGTCTGATTAGCGTCTGTCAAAGGCCACCCTGAAGCCCTGTAGTGTGGGCCGACTAAACGAGCGGCGCATGAGGAACAGAACACTCCTGGCCTTGTCAGCAGTGGTGATGCAGTGTTCAGAGGGAAAGTTCATGGAATGCACAATCACGCCAAGATGCTTAGTTGGACTGACGGACTCCAGCAGCCAGTCATCTGGTTGGAAGTCAAGAGGGAATAGATGAGTTTGGAGATGCCGGCCCACTGCCATGTGGCTGCACTTGGCAATGTTTAAACTCGGGTCCCAGTCCAGTGACCAGTCTGCGGAAGACTGTCTGTAGATCGGGGAATCATTACTGAGACTTGCAGAACGGCTGTCTGAATTTAGACCAGTCGTAAAATACGCTTAAATATGACATTTTAATTCTTACAGATTTCGTATATATTATTATAGAGTTAATTTTCTATTGATTATTATATATTATAAAGTTGTGATTTCAAAAATAATTAAAAAAAATATCCATATTACTTGGTGTGTATATATATATATATATATATATATATATATATATATATATATATTTCTTCAAAAGTTTTGGTTTCGATTTAGATTCCAGCTGATGCATCAAGTTATATGGATATTTATTTTAATATATATATATATATATATATATATATATATATATATATATATATATATATATATCTCGATCCTGGCTTGAGGTAGTTGCCTGTCTAGCCGCACTGATGAGCTGTGATACAGCGAAACAGTACTGCATGTGGATGACTATATATATATATATATATATATATATATATATATATATATATATATATATATATTCTTTTTTCAGGTTACGATGTGGAAGACAATGTTTTTCGTCCCCTATACACACACTAGCAGGGAGACCCAACGTTGCCCAGTGTCATCAAAATCAGTGAACTCGCCCATTTTTCAATCAAATCGATTAATTGCCCGCTCTAGTTGGAAACCCATCACGGTGCACCGAGGTCGAAGTCTTATGAAAAACATTCCAATAGAAAACCTATCTAAGAAGACCTGAAAGTAACCTCGTATGAAATTTCATAAAAATCGGCCAGCAATTTTCGAGTCCGTAGGGAACGAACTCAGAGAGAGAGAGAGAGAGAGAGAGAGAGAGAGAGAGAGAGAGAGAGAGAGAGAGATCTATAAGTACACTGGTTCAATAAAATATGTTGAGAAATACTTTAGTAAGAATTAAAACATTTATTATTCGGAAACGAAACAAAGGAGGTGAAAGTTTTTAATTTTATAAACACTATCGTATAGTAATTACAAACAATTGCGTCATTATCCCGAAATCCGAATTGTACCTCCTCACTTTTTTTCCGGGGAGGGGGGTGTACTTTTACTTTCATTTTTTCTTTCGTTTTCTCAGTCTGTATTTTTAATGGGATTTTGAATGTTAAATTTAATTGACAGTATTCTTTTGGTGATTAAATTTTTAATTGAGCTAAATCCTTATAAAACCATTGCATGCAAAATAGCTTGCAAAACATTCAATACATAAGCATATTTCTTTATTTTGAAATCAGAAAGTACTTTATCTTCGAAAGTTTAAACGTATTCAGATTCCGAAAAGTTACCAAGTAATTCATTCTTTTGTTCTGAAAGATTAAAATAACTAACTTGTTTACGAAGAAACGGAAATGCATTCTGGTGGATTTAATCTCGCAATTAAATAGGATTAAAAAAAATTAGTCAATGTCAAGATTCTCCCCCCCCACACACACACAATAAATACAATGACTTGTGGGTTTTCGGGGACGCTGAAAACGAATATAACAATTAAAAATGACGCAGAGAAATAATTTTCATGATATGAAGAAATTACTTTTTCAAAAAGTTGGAATCACCTTTCTTTACCAATTTAGCATAAAATGATCACCCACTTTCTGGCCACCTAGTGATATATATTTGTGTGTGTGGGGGGACTGAAAGCTTTTGGTATATTTTTGCTTAATATCCAGAAAACTACTTGTTTGCGGCAAATTTAAATGCGTTATTCGTTTTCAGCATATCCGAAAATCTTTTAAAAGTCGTCATTTTAAATGTGATTGTAAAGGTGGAAAGTTAGCAAAAAAATTGACAAAAATGCTTTCAGCAGGCCAAAAAAACAAACAAAAAAATATCATTGGGTGGCCACAAAGTGGGTACTCATTTTACGTTAAATTTTTATAGAAAAGTGATCCCCCAATTTTTTGAAAGAGTATTTTCTTCATACCATGAAAATTATTTCGCTGCTGCGCCAGTTTTAAAATGTTATATTCGTTTTCAGCACCCCCGAAAACCGTCATTATAAAGTTTTCTTTTTTAGAGTTGGAAAGAATCTTGACATGCTTTATTTACCGTATCGCATTTTTGGTTTACATAACAAAATCTAGTACTAGGCTTGTAGAGGCGAGAAACACACACACACACACACACACACACACACACACACACACACACACACACACACACACACACAAGAAATTGTCACATAATTTCGATAATCTAGAGTTGATATCAGAAAAGGCGTGGGCGGATGACGCTTTATTTATTTATTGCTATTTGCGACATACCTTCTGACTGGAGTTGACTGTATCAGATTTACAATTGACATCGATTCTTTATGTTTTCGACCTTGGGCATTTTTTTTTCGAACCAAAAGCCGGCATTTAATTGAGCTGAGACCCATTTTAGGCTTTAAAAACACGATATTTCACAAGACGGTAAAATAGCTTCTATCATTGAGACTATCTTACACCCGATTTTAAATTGAATATCATATAAATAAATATAGTTTTAAGGTACTTGTACAGTTAAATCAAAACATTAAAAAATGAAAATATCGAAAAAACGTTATATTGTGCGTATCCGTTTTGAACTGAAGATCTCCGAAAAAAAATTCACTTAATTTGATCCAGTTATTTTTATTTTTTATTTTTTATTTTTTTTTTACAGCGGAAAAACACGTTTTTATGAGAGCGCGTTGAAGGCTGACATCTTGGAATTTTTCTTAGTTTTTTGTTTGGAGTTTAGAAGCGCCACGGGAGATAACCCCAGTTAAAGCGCCGACACTCCTTCCCCATCTTTAATACTAGCTTTTCTTCCTAAAAATAGAACCTTTTGCTCGGTATCGTAATAAATTGTTTTTTCGCTGTAAAACAAAAACTACTTGATGAAATTAAGTGAAACTTTTTTTCGGAGAACTTCATTCCATAATGGATACGTACAATTTAAACTTTTTTCGATATTTTCATTATGAATTATGATGAGAAAATACTGCAAGAAGATGTGACAATGTTAGAAAGTCAGGATTGAAAAGCCAAGACACAAAGCGTGCTGCTGCGTGCGCACTCCAACGGTCAAAAAGCCTATACAGCTCCAGCTCCGTCGACATTCCCCGGTAGAGGTGCCTCAGACGATTTGCTATAAACTAACCCTTTCTAAAAGCGCAAGAAGGTAAACCCCGGGAGGGTGGGTGAACCTTCTAAAACTCGGAGGTATTCCCTCGAACTAAAGCCAACCGAGTATAGGCCATTGTGGAAAACCCTCCCAGGCTTTACCTTTTTCATTTGAGAAGGAGTTAGTTTATTGCTAATCGCCTGGGGCACTCCTGCCGGGGTATACCAACGGGGCTGCTCAGGCATGTTTTACAGATCAGAATATTCTTTCCACCTTCCTGACCCTATGTTGTATCATTCCGCCATGGAAAGAAGATAAATGAATTATGAATTATAGTTTGTATTACAATCCACAGAGGAAGGAAAAAGTGGGCAAAAATAAAACATATAACTAATGAATGTTATCAAAGGCAAGATAAGTTACTCTTCTACCTACCTGGAAAAGTTTTTAGTGCGTTTACTCATCTTAAAGCGTTTAGTCGGTTCGAAAATCAGTGTTTATAGATTAATGTGAACAAGAAAAATGGCGGTGAGCTGATCCTTAAATAAGTTTGGAAAATATGTTAAAACTAAAAAATTATACGAAATACTGTTAGAAACCCATCCAATATATGTTACCGTGACATATATTCGATGGGTTTCGAACAGTATTTAGTATAAGTTTTTAGTTTTAACTCATTTTCGAACTTCACGTTTTAAAGTGAGTAAAACCACAACAACTTTTCAGATAGGTAGAAGAGTAACTTATCTTGCCTTTGATAACGTTTGTTATATACATTTTTTTTGACCACTTTTTCGTACCTCTATGGATACAAACCTATGATTCAGTATCTATTAAGAAAAAATGACCCAGACCATCGGACCTTAGCGGACCTGTACGAGAGTGCCCACCCCCTAAAAATGCGCGTTTCATACCTTTTCTAAAACTTTTTTTTGACGATTATCATAGATTACATACTTAACTATATTAACAGAAAAAAAAAATGAAAAAAATGAAAAAAAAATTTAATGACTCTTAAGAAGGGGGTTCACTTTCTCGTTATAACGTTCTACTTCATTGCTACCTGACTTACTGTCCATTTCTTCACCGACGTGTCATGTGATTAGAACCCCTTCTTAAGTCATAAAATTTTTTTTTTCTAAAAATTTTGGCACTTCTGTATGACAGCTACATATTAGCATCAGAGACCAGTTATTGATCCCTGTTCTTAGAAAGAGAAGGTCCTGGATATGACCTTAAACTATATCCAGTGGTGAGGCCCTAGTTTGCGGGCTTTGGTGAGTGTGGAGCCACCCTTTAATTACCATTGCTCCCAGGTTCACTCTGACCCGGAGTGGTAGTACCTGTTAGGGTCCCAACTATTAGTTAAATAGAAACCGACTTGAAAACAACAAATATATTCTATTAAAAAAATTTTCTTCAAAATCTTTGGATTCGGCATTAAATAACCTGAAAAGGGTTGATATGCCGTAAAACAAAAACAACCAACCATAGAAAGAGAACTGCCATCTAGCGGCCATTATATGAACCGCAAATATAAACAAGTTTACGATAATATATAATAACGAAATAAATAGTACAAAAATATATGAAAATCGAAACATTTATTGTATAAAAAATATAATTTTCATGTATTAATATAATTTTTTCAATGAGTGATTCATAACTGAAAATGAAATAATAAATATAAAAACATGAAACATTTATAGATTGTTTTTATATTTATTATTTTCGGTAAGGTTGTATAAAAATGTAGCAAAATATAATTAAAAAAACATAAAACATTTATAGAGGTTTTAGAATATTTTTTGTACAGAAAGTACACTAACTTTTAGAAAAGGAAGAGTTATCGACCCATGACAAGCGACATCTGTCGGCGGTTCTTGAAACTAAGATACAAACATTCGCTTCATGTAATTGTCACGCATAAGTGCCAAAACTTTTTTCTGCTTATATGCTATTTTAGTCCGTAAACTTCAAAAAAAAAAAAAAAAAAAAAAAAAAGGGTGAAAAACGCACAGGGGTTCCGCCAGATCTTATTGTCAAGGACGTATCGTCTATTTGATATGAACAAATGTTTTGAATAGACATTTAAAAAAAAGACGACAATGTTTTATGCAGTCAGTCCACTGTACCTGTATAACCACGTGATCCCAGACACTCACATGGCAGTTTCGAAAATGCTTTTGTTTTTAAGTTTTAAAATAAGTTTGTGTCAGATAGCGGAGTATGGTCCTAGTTCCGCGTCATAGGAAGCCATCTCTTTCGAATTTTACCTTTTTCTAAGCTTGAAGTGGTCCCTCTGGAGGAATGTTGATGGGTTCGATGACAGCGAATCTTGCAACAATCTAAACTGGCCAAATTATATAGATGGCGGTCATGGAAGAACGCCAGAAAAAATATTTTTAGACATTAAAGATAGTTTTATGTTATTTTCGTTATGGGGAATCATTCCCATTAAAAACCAAGCTAGTATTATGCATCTAAAATTGAGAAAATTAGTTTTCACACAGTTTTGTTATTAGATAAACACAACATCAGGTAAAATACGGTGGCCATATTGTTTTATTTCGGCTGGCTTATTCACATAATGTTGACACTTTTCAAGTGTTCTTTTCTCAATTTTAGATGCATAGTACTAAATTGATTTTAATGGAAATAATTTCTCATATAGTGATATGTAACAAAAACAATATGAAACTATTTTTAATGACTAAACGGTTTTTTCTTACGTTCCCACATGACTGATCGTTAAAAATTGCTCCAAACTGCCCCCCCCCCACTTTTTTTTTTTTTAGAGGAGCTGGGTTCCCCACTATAAGCTGATCAGTTATTGTCCAGAATTATATATATATATATATATATATATATATATATATATATATATATATATATATATATATATATATAAAATGATACAGAAAATCTATATAATGTACGTACCCGTACCGGACGAAAATTTCATATTCCAAAATTTACGCAAATAGATCAAGTATTTTTTTTTTTATGTAGAAAATCATTTCTAAAAAACAATTTTTAGAGATTTTAATAGTTATTCGTATCCATTACAAGACTGATTTTGATCCTGGTAGTCCGCATTAAGTTGCCCCTTTATTTAAAACAACATTTACGTTCGTTGATGGGTAATCACATCATAAAGATTTTTCCCTGTCTGTCTATCTGTCTGTCTGCTTGTCTGTCTCTCCCTCTTTCTCTCTCTCTCTATATATATATATAGTCTAAATAATAAAATTAGATGTATAGTCGTTCATTGATAGGTACATATATTATAAAGATTTCTCTCTCTCAAGGTTGAATTGTAGACCAGCTGGTGCTTGTCCAATGTGTAACCTTGTCACAATTTTAAGACAGGTTCTATTCACAAGTGTAACTTAATAATCAAGAAAACAAGAGAGAGAGAGAGAGAGAGAGAGAGAGAGAGAGAGAGAGAGAGAGAGAGAGAGAGAGAGATGCAAAACGAATAACGGCCCAAACTAAACTTGTGAATAAAAACTATTTTTTGTGCCATTCATACATAGCTTATGACGTCTAATGGGCCGATCTAGTGTGTTCAACTCCTTCTTTCTCTTTCCTTTAAAAGGAGTATGTAAAACAAAGACAAAAAAAAAAAAAATAAAAAAAGTGCTATTAGCACTACTATTGAAATGTAATTTCAACACAAATAGTCGTTTGTGCCACTGCTACTTTGAATATACATAGGCTATTTTCATATTTTTATGATAACATCAGGTGAAAATATTGCGTCAGCCAGCACCTGTCTGAAAGTACGCATCAGGTAAAGTGTTCGTCTTTACCCCCCTCCCACACGATAGCAAAATTAGACACAAGGTCGACATTTAATGTGTGTGTAAGAGGGGATACCAGACCCCCTAAAAAATATTGCCTTAGTTGAGAAGGATCTCTTTTTCGACAGAAAAAGGTAAATTTTTACGACGTGCCCAGTGCTCTCCAGCGTATTATAAACACTCCAACCTCCCCATGTTAAGAACGGCTTTCGGAATAAACACCCTCCTCCACGTTAAGAACAGCTTTCGAGCTCGAAAGCCGTTATTAACATTGGGAGGTTGGGGTGTTTATAATACGCTGGGGCAGTGGGGCAGTGGGGCAGTGGGCACGTGTAAAAATTTGCCCAGAATAGATACATTTTGAATTATCTATTTGACATAAATAAATAAATAAATAAAATTTAAAAAAATGATACAGTAATTTTTAAAGTGTAGTGGGGAAATATGTAAATATGTATGTAGTAATAATAATCGTCTCTTTTTCGTCGCATTCACATAGACTCTTTTCCTTCCTTCAATTTGTTCCGTCACTTACAGTTCAGCAGTCGCCACAATATCACATTTACTCTTTGGACTACCTCTCTTAAAATATTCTCGATGATTAAAAAAATTTCCTTATTTTTACAAAAAAAAAAAAAAAATAAAAATAAAAAAAATTACATTTTCATGAAAAATGGTGTGAATACACCACAAAGAAAACACACTATGTATAACACACACACACACACACACACACGACAATACAGGTTAAGAAGTCACCACAACCGCATCTATTTCTATTTGGATATCCCTACGTAATAAACAACCGGCGGTCACATAGGGAAATTAGACGCAAGAAACTGTTGCAATGAGATATCGTTTAGTTCATGGAAATTGCATTTTATTTTTAGATTGATTTATTTTAATTTATGAGATAACGTGTTCCTAGTGGTCTTGCAAGGAAGATACCGGCACTGGACAATCCTGAAGTTGCTTTTCTGTGATCTGTGCCGACCAGACACTGATCGGTGATAAAAATTATGAAATAAAGTTAAGAAAACGAGCATTTATCTTTTTTCTTTTTTCAAAATCTTTACCTTTTAATAAATTCTATTTTTTTTGTTTTTTTTTTAAAATAAAATACAGTTTTTTGTTAGATAAATGAAAAAAACAAAAAACAAAACAAATTTTTCCCCAGATATTTATCCCCCTCCCCCTCTTCAATGAAACAAATCTATCGATGACAAGGGGAACGTGTAAACAGTAGATTCATTTTTATTTTTTATTTTTAATAAATGAAATTTTCATTTACAAAAACAAAACAAAACAACATCAAAATGTCGACGATTGAAGATTAAAAAAAAAAAAAAATCACTTAATCTGTTTCAAATTAATGCGTCTCCATCGTCAGCTGATGTTTCGATTTAAAAACGTTTACACGTGTTTTAACGACTTGTTGGTTTCTAAAATACGTTTTTTTTTATTAAGTGTTTTCGACATGAGTTAAACACAATGTGTTTTTAGAGGAAAGAGATAGAAAAAGTGTAGAAGTAAATAATAAACAAAACAGCAAAATTATTAAATGTGTATTTTTGAAAGGATCCAAAACATCTCAGCACTTACATGGTCAGTCCGAGTATTGACGGTGGATCTCGAGTAAATGCTGGAAAGTGGCCGAATCGGTTTACGATTTAAAAACCATGAAAATAAATAAATAAGAAGAAAACAGACGACGCTAAGGATGCGATTGTGAGTTAGGGTGAGAAGTCTTAGATCTAAAAAAAGAAAAAAGGAAACGTGGCTTTCAAATCGTAAACTGCTTCGTCAATTTCTGGGATTGACTCGGGATTTTCCATCGATACTTGGAACAAACTATGGAAGTACTTAAATCCCTTGGTATAAACAATCGTAATATAAATTTAACGTAAACTGGTCTCACATTTCTGGGCCATTTTAGTTTTTTAGAGCAGTCAATAACATTCTTCACTAACCCTAAGTGCGAGTGGCAATCTCGGAAAATCACACGTAATCGTTTTGTTTTTGTTTGTTTGTTTGTTTGTTTTTGTTATTTTTTTTTCTTGTTCTTTTTGAATTTTGGAGGTATTCATACGTAATCGCTTAAAATGTAAAATCTCATGTTTTGGGAAGCGGTGATTTTGTGGAGAGTGTTTACAATAATTATGTGTGTTGTGTTGTGAGTGCTCTGTACTGGTGTGCTGTGATGTGTGCTGCGCGCGCACGCGCGCGTGTGTACATTAAATAATTTTCACTTTTTGTCTTGTCGAAAACGTTAACTTATTTTTCAGTTTTAAACATAAAAAAAAAATACATTAATCAGGAAATAAACTTACACTTACTTGTTTGGGTAGTAAAACGAAAATAGAAATTGAAATTAAAGTAATATCGAAGACCACAATAAAACAATCCACTTGTTATGGTAGGTAAAAAAGCATCCAACTTCTAAAGTTTCGTAGATTTTTAGTCCGCACTTTTTCTTTTTTTTTTTTTTTTTTAGATTCGTTTCTTCACATGTCTTTCGGCGTAAAAAAAAAACAACAACAACAAAATATATATATATATATATATAAAACAAACAACTAATATTAGTACATATATATATTATATATATTTTTTTTTTACACGCGTTTTCGTTGAATTAAAATACTTGTCAATATTGCGGATGGATGAGTTTGCCGGCGGTGTAAATACGCGCGTCTATTTTATGTGAGTGCGCGTGTATTTAACTACAAAAAAGAAACGTGAATGTGTTTGTTGAAGCGATGAGCCGGCGTTATGAGTGGGAAGTTTTTTTTAAAGGGAAACATCGAATTCGTGGGCACAGACACCCACTGAGGACGGTATGACCAACTTGGTTATATATATGTGTGTGTGTATTTTTTTTTTTGTGCGAGGGCAAAATGCTAGTGGTTAAAGAAACACCTTTATAGTATCTGGTAATATAGTACGCACATTTTACGATGAGCTTTTCCGAACGTGCACGATCACACATGCAGTAGTTATGTATTCGCGTTTGACATTTTCTTATTCTTGTAGAGGATTTCTCTTTCTTCTTTTTCTCTTTTATTTCCTCTGATTTCCTCGTTTTTCTCCGTCTTTGTTTTTCGCCCATTACACGTTTCCCCTTTTCCTATTCACACACTCGCTTACTACTCGATGCTGATTGGCTGGATCGCTACTTCAAAGTTTATTTATATATTTTGGGCGGAAAGGGGGAGGGCAAATGATATTTTCTTTTTGTTTTATGTTTCTCATAGAATTACATTCAAGACACTGCACTTCTTGGCCTTTGGTTGGGATCAATGAGTGAAAAAAATCTTTCTAGACTGAGACAATTAAAATTTTTGTTTTAATCCAAAGTGCCCCCCCCCATACGCATTAAAAACAGACTTTGTGTTGGAGGAGAAATCGTTCACGACTGAGACAATTTTTATTTTTGTTCCTTTACTCCACGTACTATACACGCAATAACCCTTATCACCGAGTGGCTTCCGGGCCTTGATAAGTGGTGACCACCTTGTAAAAATAAATAAATAAATAAATAAAAACCTTGTCTAACTCTGTTCCATGGGGAGGCATTGTAAATAGGAATTCTGTCCTGTGAGGAGACACATAATTAGAGAAATCGTTTTTTTTTTTTTTACAATGGACCTATTTTATATGGTCCTGTTTCCTCACAGACATTATGCCTTTATTCTGAAGAGAGGTGGTTTATTGTCGTTCGCTCGAGGCGCCCATATCGTGGAATTCCGATAGGTTCGATTACTGAGGCAATTGAAATTTTTGTCCTAATACAGAGTGACCCATTTGGGAAGATAGATTTTCCCCCGTATTTAAAATATATAAGAGCGTATTTATATTTTGTGTACAGAAAGTTGTTAGATGAGACAAATCATTATTGGTACCGTCGGTTTCAAGCCCGTTACTTAAGACCGTTTAAGATATCCATATCAAGCTCTCTTCAACCAACTCATCTAACAACTTTCTGTACACAAAATACAATATATATATATATATATATATATATATATATATATATATATATATATATATATATATATATATATATATATATATATATATATATATATATACGCCCTCGAGCTTATATCAGAGCGCAGTTTTGTTTTGTTTAGTCCCAAGAAGTCGTCCTTCTCATGTATTATCGCTTTATTCTCAAAAGACGTGATTTCGTTGCTGGTTACCGGAGGCGCCACTATTGTAGAATTTCGTCGTGTCCGATTACGAAAAAGCTTATATCTAATCAGGCTGCCCCGTTTTTAGGGGGGGGGGCTGTATTCCCTACCATAAGCTGGTCTTATATCTAACTTTGCCACAGTGTGGTGGTGGGCCCCACTGGTGGGGCACTGGGACAGGTTTTATAGGTTTTGTGGATTTTATTCTGACATCATTAATATTTTATTTTTAGAGTTAATCGACTTTTCTCTTACGCTGATAGAGATTTCCTTCTGTAAATGACGCTATCAAGGATTATTTTTTACGTGTGAATGACGTCACCAAGGCTTATTTTCGTTTCAAATATGAAAAGAGTGGAACAGAGGACGACGACAATGCAGAGATAAGCGGAGAGGGTAAAATTTTACATTAAGGCCCGTCTCACGTACGTATATAACAAAATACTTTCTTTTTTTTTTTTTTTTTTTTTTTTTTTTAGATTTCGGTGTGCTAAAAACGAATCTGCAAATTGTTTCCATCGCAAAAAAATTAGTTTTCATGATATGAAGAAATTACTTTTTCAAAAAGTGGGTGATCACTTTTCCATGTAAATTTAACTTAAAATGAGCACACATTTTCTGGCCACCTGAGAGGGGGCATTTTTTCGAGTATTTATTGCTAAAAGATTTTTTCGATGTCTTTTTCTGTTTTCATCTTTCAATAAAGACACGAGGAAATTAAAAAATAATGAAAAATTTTACTTTAAGGCTCGTCTCACATTCGTATATAAAAAAATAGTTTTGTTGTCGAACATATACGCGCGCTTGCGCGTTCAAAATGGCCACCCGTGACAATATATAGAATCACATGGTTTAATATTTGGAAAAATACTTGTTTTTCGTCTAATTTTAATTTTTCGTCAATACTACAAGGCAGTTTGGGACGCGAGTGCACATTTAACAGCTTTCGTTTTTGTTCGCGCGTAGCGTAAACGAAGGCTAGGCTGTGAAATGGAAATAGTCCCAGAGTTCATGGTTTAATACCATGCAAAAGAAATCAAACAAAAAAACATTTTAGCCAATAAATACATAAAAAATGCCCCCCCTCTCAGGTAGCCAGAAAGTGGGTGCTCATTTTAAGTTAAATTTACACGGAAAAGTGATCACCCACTTTTCGAAAAAGTTATTTCTTCATATCATGAAAACTATTTTTTTTTTGCGACGGAAACGGTTTGCAGATTCGTTTTTAGCACACCGAAATCTACAAAAAAATATTTTGTTATACGAACGTGAGACGGGCCTTAAAGTAAAATACTACCGCGGAGAGCACATAAACCGCTTCTGATGAGAACCGGTGTGTTATGCTGCATATATTGTAGGACATAGTGACATTCGCCTGGACAAAAATTAATCGAAAAAAAAAACAAAAAAACAAAAAACAAAAAACAAATAAAAAAAAAAACGAAAGGAAACGCGTAATTAACATATGTCACCTTTGATGTGCATTAATTTAAAATTAAAAATAAATATGGTGCAAATCCAGGGTTTAACCTAACTAAAAAAAAAACAAACTAAAATACAGAAATTTTTATGATGCACATTCTCGTCACATGAACGAAAAAGTGGGTGCTTATTCAAATTGGCACTTAAAGCGACAATTTATAGTAAAGAAAATACATACGTGCTCGTTACAGAACGAAGATATCGTATTCTAAAAAGCACGTAATTTGATAAAGTAGGTTTTTTGTTTAATTCAAGAAATCAAATTTTATAACCATGCAAATCGTAGAGTTCTCGTTGGGCATGATGAAATCCGATAAAATAAATAAGGGGGACAACTCAAATCAAAGTATCGAGGTAAAAATCAGCCTTATGTTCAATACAATTCAATACAATTCAATACGTTCAATATGTTCAATACAATTTAGTAGCAAAATCGCTATAAATCGTAAAGTTTAATGTTCTTAGTTAAACAAGTACCACTTGTTTGATTTACGTAACTTTTTGGAATATGACTTCTTCGTCCTGTAACGAGTAGGTACATCATACAGACTTTTCTGTATTTTTTTACTTTTTTACTAGTTAAATATGATCAAGAATATTAGCACGACCAGTGGAAGATCTGGGTGGTGCATCTACAACTAGTTTCTCCCTCTTTGATAGAGTTAGAAAAAAAAAAAAGAGAGTCTGCAATCTAATAGGTCCTACTTTGTCAACTAAGCTCCAACCCCTGTCCCCTCGTCACAATGTAGCATCTTTGCGCCTGTTTTACGAGTATTTTAGTGGAATGTGCTCTGGCAAACGTGCTGCACTTGTGCCCCCTCGATATACATATCCCTGACAAATCCGTTTAGCAACAAAATCACACCCCTTCACTGATGAGGTCCCTGAATGCCAGAAAGCTTTCTACTAAAATAGTTTCTTTCCTTGAACAGCTAAACTTTGGAATTCCCTTCCTGCTACCTGCTTCCCTGTTTGTACTGATATGCAGAAGTTTAAATAAATCAAAATCTTGTTAATCATTGTCCTAAATAGTAACCCCTTACGTCCAAGTGGCAATGTACCTTGTTTGTGGTGAATGCGAGTAAAAAAAGAAATCACAGATGCTTTCTTCATCTACCAATATAACTTACTGTTAATCTCTATGCTTATAAAATTAGATATATTTATATATTTGTATGCACATGATCACTCCGTAACTAATTAACCAATCATTATAAATTTTGAAACACAGCTGATAGGCATAATGGTGGTTAATGTAGACTATTTTTATTTAAGTTCATACAAAGAGAGTAAAGAGCGGGTTAAATCCCTTCATGAAAATTAAATCTCGTCTTGGGGAGGCCTCATGTTTTGACAAGCTTCTGGGCTTGACTCCTGATCTGAACTGGAACACGTACATCAAATCTGTTGCCTGGGCCGCTGGAAAAATGGTGGGATCCTTCTATTGATCCAGTAGATATCTCACTGCTGATGCAATTCTCTATCTATATAAGAACCAGGTACGTCCAAGGATGGAGTACTGTTGCCACATCTGGGCAGGAGCTGCTAGCAAGGACTTGTCCTGCCTTGATAGAGTTCAAAATAGATTTCGTAACCTCGTAAGAGATGTCCTTTTCTTTTCTCTGCAACATCTATCCCACAGAAGAGATGTTACGAGTTTGTCTCTGCTTTATCATTATTTTCATGGCAAGTGCTCGACTGAGCTTCAGTCTATGGTCTCCCTCGCCAAACTTTCACAAGAAACACTTGTATAGCTGAAAACACTATCAATAATTCCCCCCACTCTTTATCTGTGCCTAAACCTAAACGTAGATTCTATGAAAAAAGCTTCTTTCTTAGAACTGCACGCCTGTGGAACTGTCTTCCGTTTTTCTGCTTTTTAGCTGACTACAATCTGATTGTCTTCAAGTCCAATGTAAACAAGTTCTTGATGAGCCGTTCCACTTAAGTTAACAAATTTACCGAATTTTCATTACTAACAAGTACTATATTGTTCAATTGACTACTGTACACTTTTAACCTTTATCCTCGAGTGGTCTTTGGGCCTTGATAAATGGTGATGCCTATGTAAAAAAAAAAAAAATTAAAGCACCTCAGATTTTAGCAATAGATATTAGACATACATGAATAAATATTTTCCAATTTTCAGTTTATTTGGAGTATTTTAAAGGAGTTTTAGTCGAGAATAATCTAGGTATAACCTCCCATTTTAATATTCAGAAATTTCAGATTTGTATTAAACTTGGCACAGAAAAAAACAAACAAACAAAGGAATTTTTTTCAGGTGCAAATGAAATGCATTTATCTGTGGTTTCTCCAAAACAACTTCATTGTCTTTCCAAAGTCTTTTCACACACACACACACACACACACACACACACACACACATGCTTTTTAAAAGTCTCTGTCCTCACCACCTCAAGCTAGTGTTAGCCAGCGCTTTCTTATCTCCGTATTTACACGTCCATCTTCCCCGGTTACAACTTGCTTCTCTCTTTGACCACATGGTTTTTTTTTCTTTCTTTTTCTTGTGACGCAAGCTCACGCACACTTTCTAATTTGCATACATGCTTTAACAGCTGCTGCTACTAGTCAGCTCTCTTTCGGCTGCTGCTGATTTTCTCACATGCTTTCAAACACGCTTTGTTACATAGCCAATTAAACAATATTATTTGAATTTCAATTTCTTATTGAGACCTTTTAAACTTCAGCTAAAAAATTTGGACATTACTTAAACTCCAAATCATGCAATGGATTTTGATCAAAATTGGAATAAACATTCTATGAATAAAGTTTAGCATTATATGTTGATTTTTATCTTCTTAAAGGGGATATAAAAGTGGTGCAAAACTGTTCTGTTCTGGAAATGCATTTGACATGTCCTAGGTCGGCTATTCTTCTCGTATTCTTCTCGTGGAAATATAAATGTACAAATAGGTGAAACAATATATCCCTCTTTAAAGACATATGCTATGACCCATCAGCGAAACTTATCTGGATAGAAAATCCAGTGTGAAAAGTTGTTTCTTTTTTTTTTTTTTATTTGGCAGTCATCACTTATCAAAGCCAGAAGACCACTCGAGGATAATAGTTAACGAATGTAAGGTTGTAGTGTAGTAATTGTTATGATGTAAATTGAGTAAAATTTTATTATTTATGGGAACGGCTCAATAAGAACTTATTTACATTGGATTTGAAGGCTACCATGTTGTATTCAACAGGTAAGCAGGATAGTAGAACAGTGTTCCACAGGCGGGCAGTTTCATTTAATATCGGTACTTATTGACAGTTTGGCAACCGATCATCTGTTTCACAGACAATCGGACAATCGGAAACACCAGTGTCGATATTGGCCCTGTTGCAGTTTCTTAGAAATTTTAAATTCACATTTTTGATTCACTTGTAGAATAAGAACCATAAAAAAATCTTAACCAGTTCGTTTGGTTATTACGCACGTTTTGATAAAATTAATCGTTGGTCTTAAATTTTATTTAAGTCTTGAAATAAAATTCTAATTAACTTTTTAATGTAATAAAAATGAAAGTTCAATTCAAAATTTTATTTATTGTTTTTGCTTTCAGTAGCACAAGTCAGAAACAATTTTACGAAATAAAAAAAACATTACGATACTTTTACCTCAAGTTCTTGGATGAGAACGTTAATGGCTTTTTTATTGATGAGACAAGCAAGTTTTGAAGTTGGTTTTATAACTCCAATTAAAGCTTTACTCACAAGCAGTGGAAAAGACTCAAAATGTTCTGTTAACTTGAAAATCTATTTTTTTTGTGGCGTTTTTTTTTAAGCCAAATCTTCACCGTAAGACGATAAAGGCTTTTTTCTCTTCGTCTTCATCTTTTGTTTTCTCATCATAGACATGACCCGAACAGCGATTAGGAAGAAAGAGTTAATGCCGTATCTCAGTTTTCACTTTTTGGGGACTTGTACAGTTGTTGGTCACGTGACCACCAATTACTTCTTCTCTGCACCTCTCTCTCATAGACGTGATGTTGCTAGTCTCAGTCTTTTCTATAAATATTATTATCATTATTTTCTGATCCATTCTCTGCTTCTTTTGTTACAGCTCGTTGCACTCGTTAGTCTAGTGGTCTTCATCATTTTCCTGTTTTGATACTTCATTGTAATACAGCTTTCTATTATAGTAGCTTGTTTTCTAGATCCGCAGGCTTGTAGAATTCTCTTTTTGCTGACTGTCTCCTTAATGGAGGCATGCCAATAGGCCTCTTCTGTCTTTGTGATAATCATCTTCCGTTATGATTATTTCATTAAGTGGCTTGATGCCTTGTCTGGAGCGATTTTCATACTATATATAATCTTTATAACATGAACTTATTAGCATTAAGAATATATATATATATATCTATAATATAAAGCTGAATGTCCGTGTGTGTATGTGTGTGTGTGTGTGTCTGGTCACGAATAGTCTCCTATATGGTTGACTATTTTAAAAAACTAATTGCATATAATGATAGAAGATGTATCGAGACACAGGAATGGGTATGTTTGATCTGGCAGAACAGTGGTTCTTTAAAATTGTGGGGTCTGCATTCGCGCTTGGTCCACAAAGTATGGAAATAAAAAATTTAAAAATTAAAAAAAAAAAGTTTACAAGTGTTTTTGATATAGATGTACATAAGAATACTTTGATAAGTATGTTTTAACTTAAATAGGGATGGTATAATAAAATTGTGGGGTCTGCGTTCACGCCTGGCCTCCATAGAATGGAAATAGGCACAAATTTTAATAAAGACTTTTTATATCTATCTGTGTAAGTATACTTTGATAAAGATGTTTCTGTTAGAAGAAATATGGTATAATAAAATTATAACGTGTTCGTTCGCACCTAACCTCCATAGAATGGAAATATGTCACAAAGTTTAACAAGGTCTTTTAATATAGATCCACAGAATATAGTGATAAGTGTTTCAGTGTGAACAGGTATGGTATAATAAATTATAGGGTTTATCTATTTTATTTTTACTTTTATCATATTGTGCTTTGATTTTGATACCCCCAAATTCAACCCAAATTTACAACCCTTCCTTTTCATAACCTATCATACTTTCATAAATCAGAGTTCATTTTCTGTAGGCTGTTTTTTAACCCAGTCACCGACGGGTACTTTTGCTAGTATATATATAATCTGAAAAGGAAACACTTGATAAATAGATAGTCCTTAATCCGCGGAGTTTCGAAGAAATACTTACCTTCTCATCAGAGGGTAGGAATTAGCAAAATGAGGGATCGGCTTTTGCTTACAAAAGTATTTGATGAAACTGCAAGTAAGTCAAAGATCTTACTTGATAACAAAAAGTGAAGCAGAGGGAATATGGTGAAGAAAAAGGTGATTACACGTGAATGGATACTGTGGTGAAAGGTAAATTATCCAATGACGGTAAAATCCAAAAATATAAATCCAAGAAAGTTAATTGAATTTCCATTTTCATCCCTGTGACTGTTTTACGAGTATTTTAATGGAATGTGCTCGTATGAACTCATTTCAATTATGCCCCCTCGACGTACATATCCCCGACAAACCTGCATAGCAACAAAATCACACCCCTTCACTGTTGTGGTCTCTTAATGTCAGAAAGTTTTCTACTCTAATAGCATCTTCCCTAGAATGGCCAGACGTTGGAATTCCCTTCCTGCTACCTGTTTCCAAAACTGTACTTATATGTAGATTCAAATACAACATAAACAAACATCTTAATCTTTCTTTGGCATAGTCTCAATTAGTAGCCCCTTACGTCCAACTGGTAATATGCCTTGTTTGGAGTGAAGGTGAATATATATATATATATATATATATATATATATATATATATATATATATATATATATATAACTACTCCATTTACTCACATTTAATAACAAATTAATATACGAAAGTATAGATTTATGCGTAAACTTTAAGTATTTACTTCAAAAGTGCACAATCCGTAGGTAGAGCTAGTTAGTAATTTATAAAATATATATGGCGATTAAGCTACACTGAATATTTGGCGTTTCATCCACTCTAGGATTCCTCAGGCTTATGCGCGAATTCTTTGGTTCTGTGTGTGTGTGTGTGTGTATATATATATATATATATATATATATATATATATATATATATATATATATATATATATATATATATATTTAACAACAACAAAAAAATAATAATTTATAGACAGAATTTTTTTCTTGCAATAAACTCACGCCGCGATTTACTGATATTTTCCCGTTCACTTTACCCATCTGCAAACTAATCTTTTAAACATAAGTTTTGCTTTTGTCTCGGTGATTTTTTTTTTATTACTTTGCTCTTCTGTCATCTTTTCTTATTTCATGTTGCCGTTGTCTACGTGTTGTTTTCTTCATAGTTTCTTAGGTTATTTTCCCTGACGTTGTCTCTTTGGGACAAGTGTACAAGTTTCGTTTAGCAGACTTTGAAGAAACGACAAGACAAAAATAAAAACCGGGTGATATTAGAGAAACAGAAACAGATATACTATTCTTCTATTTCCAACTTCACACAACACGATTGAACAACAGTGAAATCAAACCATAAATGCCTCTTTCCACAGTATCTGCTCGTGTTAGCTTCTCAACCAACTACCCATAATTCATCACACTTCCGGAAGATGCCGTTGCCTATGTCAAGTTCGAATCCAGTTCGTTTCACAGAAGCACTTCCGCTTATGATATTGGCAACCTTCATGTGGTCTCTTCTGCAAGTACACGATACTGTTTTATGAATAATTCTAACTAGAAAGATATCGGTAAAACCAATGACACAAAGAATTATCTAATTCATAAGATTTGACTCTCTTCTTTGTATTAAGGTTAATGGAGTTGCTTCCCTTTGTTGATCAGGCAAGGGTCAAAATGTTGTATCAGTTATTCTAGTTAAGAGCAGAATAGGTAGGTGTGAACCTCCCACTCATCAGTATTTTCCTAATTTGTTCAAAAGTACTTTTTATATTTTTGCAAATAAATTATTCAAAGTGTAATATCTCTTCTGTTCTTGGTTACTATTTTCCAATATTCTTTCAAGATTTAAACTACTAGTAAGTATGAATACCTGTTTTTCTTTCCGTTACACAACACGCCATCTGATCTCACAGATCAGCCTCATAGTAAGTAGTCGTGCAACCTACAAGGTAAAACTCCATTAAGCTACGTGTTTTTGGTACTTTCTCTTATGCTCCACAGACCTTTAATCATTATCAAACCGATCTATCGTTGCACGTTCGGAATCTGCAGAAGACATCCAGCAGCTACAGTATTTTGTGATAACGAATCAGTTACTACCACTTGACCATTCAGTCATACAATGATCACTTGGTGGTTTTAGGGATTGTTGCTTCCTAATATAAATTGTGCCAATCTCCATCGATTCAGCGAGAGTTATTCGGACAGTTACTGTCTACTATATAGATACACGGCATAATCACATTGACGCAACGGTTCTGGTTAGACCACAAAAGTTAAGCGACATTAAGCCTAATCAATACCAAATTGGTGACCGTTTGGAAATACTAGGTGCTGTATGTACTCTCCAGTTATTCCAATATTGTTTCAAGTCATCCTTTCCCTTGCCACTTGAATCAGACAGTACTGACTCAGGAGAGGTGTGGTTCGAGATTATGCAACTCTGATTTCACAATTACACATGCAGCCACCTTTACAAGGGTTATACATTGTCTCTTGATACTGAACGAAGGTCACGCATACTTCTATATAGAACCCTCCTCCTAATGCAATTCAAAACTTACCTTCTTCATCAGCCTTTCTATATTTTTTAAGAAAACATTAAAAATCATTTGAAATCGGAGTTCAACTCAAAGAGATATTGCACCAAAAGACTGTATCGGAGGTTTCTCACGAGATTTCTTTTGACCCGTTTGTCGCGTCGGCTGACAAAAGATAGTGAACATTGTCACTTAGTTCTCGCAAACAATTACAAAGAATAGCATAAATCACTTTTTCCAATCTTGATTGACGAGACAAAAATATTCCAACCCTATGAATTAAATGGAAGGTGAGGTTGGTTAGTTAGGTAGTTAACAACACCGACTGACGACCTTGTTGTGCCAAGTTTGAATCCAGTTGCGTTCCACAGAAATACTTTCACTTAAGGTAAGATGTTGGTAACCTTCACGTGGTTCCTCCTGTAAGTAGTCGTTCAAATTAGAAAAATGACAGGGAAACCGACGCCATAAAATAGAATTCATACAAAATGAAGTAAAGAACGAATTAAATAAATTAAATAAAATTCTGTGAAGGTTTCCAGATTCGATATAAAGATTCCCAAGTTAAAAAGTTGTGCCTAAATAAGGTGGAGTCTTAACCGACCACAATGTCGTGAATATAACAAACAAGATGAGGATAGTAGTCGGAATAAGAAAGAATACAATATTTTCATAATTTATCATATATACGAGGTGCCTTCAATAAGTTTCAAGACATTTTTTGTATGGGAACTTTTATTGATGGTACACACATGAAAGTCTAGTCCCCTTTGAAGTAATCTCCTCCGGTTGCAATGCATTTGTTTGTATTGTTCCAACAACTTCTAGAAAAGCTCCATGGAAGTCCTCTTGTGTGAGCATGTCAGCGACCCTCATCATCTTTCATCTCCTCATCTCATAACGACAGCCTCTCAAGTTTTCCTGGAGCTTAGGGAGTAGATGAAACTTTAATCGTAGGTCATGAGATCACCAAGAACTGCTGGATCTGAATTGATCAACTCAACCATCTCCTTGCTGTCATGACAACGTCTTTCTTTCTGATCTTTTCTAATTAGCCTTGAGACAAACCTCGCACACATCTTCCACATTTTTAGTTTCTCGTGAATAATTGTGTGTACAGTTCCCACACTGACATCAAACTG
>NC_136483.1:23984377-24094377 GCF_053919585.1 Euprymna scolopes | reverse complement strand
TGAAACGGTTGTAATGAAGAGATACATGATGAAATAAACAAGAATTATATAAAAGAAAAAATGTAAGCCTTTGATTGACGGATGATTAACGCGTGCATTTTTCTAGAAAGTTACATGAGATAAACGGGTAAGGGTAGAGCTTGTAAAGGAAATAGGAAACGTGGATGACAAAATTTTGTACTATATATATATATATACATATATATACATATGTATATATATATATGTGTGTGTGTGTGTGTGTTACCAGATAAAAAGAGCTGCTAAAAGGTCAAAATTGAAAATTTGGCACTTGGCAAGCATAAGTCGACTTAATGTGTATCTTCTACGCATGCGCAAATATACATTTATACGCTTATGCTAATTGTCGGCTAATAGAATCTGGGAGAGTAGAAAATATTTTGATATTTCGGGAGAAACTCTCCTCTTTTAAAAAGAAAAACAAAATGAAAAGTTTTTTCTGTTTACAGAGAAGACACGTTCAAGATGGCTGTAATACAAAGAAAATCACGTGAACAAAACTTAGAACAACAGGCGGATATAAAAATATATTTTTTAAAATTTGAAAACGAAAACCCTTTTACCATCGATGGCGTTTTACGTGTCAGGAAATTCAAAAATGTTGCCAGGTACTTCGTAGTTAATGGATGTTACATTTCAGTAAATCTTTAGAGTAGAAGAAACTTATTAAACAGTGAACCATGATAATCCATATCGTCATAAAATATGTCACGTGTTCTACGATTATAAGTTGTATTTTTAATATTTCGTATTTTTCTAATCAAACCATAGAATCTTCACCTATTTATCAAGTAAAGTCGACGTACTAACTCCAATAATAATAATAATAATAATAATAATAATAATAATAATAATAATAATAATGATAATAACGATGCTCCAACTGATCACAGGGTGAATATCAAAGAAAAGAAGAAACGGAGCAAATACACAAAGCTAACCAGAGAGCTGAAAAGGATATGGAAAGTGAAGAAAATCAAATTTATACCTATAATAGCAGGAGCACTAGGAACAATCCCGAAAAACTTTGAAAAAAGAATGGGAGAGAGAAATTGGAATCAGAGGAATGACTGGAAAAATGCAACGAACAACAATAATGAAAACAGCTGAAATATTAAGGAAAATCCTTGAAGGTGGAGACTAACATACACGAACCAAAAGCACAGACCATACAAACTGCTGCAGAGACAAAACGTGAAACGCTACATGGAACCAAGAACATTGAAGCTGCATACCTATAAGTCTCTAATTCCATCCCCATTACCACAACACTGCCCCCTCAAAGAGTGAGACTGAATAGCCAAGTAGTCAAGGAGGAAGGAAATACTGAGGAGTGAGCACTGACCAGACTTCCACTGTATAAGTGCAAAGACAACTGGGACCTTGGAAAGTATTATTGCCCCTCAAATTCTAGTAAAGAACAATGGCCGCTGCCAACGATAAATCAATAGTAAACAACTGTTGCGATAATGCAAATTTATTTTCAAATGTTATCGAAAGAGGTGGGGAGTACTAGAAAATCTGGGAGGACTTGTTGTCATTCACTTTCAGGGAACACCACAGGCTGCATTCAATGAGATATTTGATGACCTGTGTGAAAGCTCCTTGTGAGCCGCCAATAATAATAATAATAATAATAATAATAATAATAATAATAATAATAATACTCTGGGCCATTTAAAGGTTGGAGCAAAGAAGAACTGAGGAATCTCGACCAGAAGACAAGGAAACTCATGACTATGCACAATGCACTACACTCATAGGATGATACTGACTGACTCTGTGAAAACGAAAGAGGAAGGAAGAGAGCTATTTTGTATAGAAGACTGTGTAAATGACAGGAGAAAAGAATAAAAAAAATTCGTAATGCAAAAAAAATTCGTAATGCAAAACACCTAAAGAATGATTACTGTAGTAAAAGACACTGAAAAACAAATAAGACAAACATGGAAGAAACTAGAAATAAGACGAGAAAAGAAAAATGGGAAGAGAAACAACAACACGGCAATCATAAGGATGACAAAAGATGAGACTAACGAAAACACTTGGACATGGTCACGAAAAAGAAACCTAAATAGAG
Source organism: Euprymna scolopes (assembly GCF_053919585.1). Taxonomy (NCBI): domain Eukaryota; kingdom Metazoa; phylum Mollusca; class Cephalopoda; order Sepiida; family Sepiolidae; genus Euprymna; species Euprymna scolopes. Next base: position 24,092,276 of record NC_136483.1, on the reverse strand, counting down.
AAACTGAATAACAGCCGTACAAGATAATGCAATTAGAACCAACCACATCAAAGCAAGGATCGACAAGACACAAGAAAACAGCAAATATAGACTGTGTGGATAAAGATACGAAATAATAAACCACATAATAACCGAATGCAGTAAACTAGCTCCAAAAGAATATAAGATTAGACACAATCAAGCGAGGAAAGGCAGTACACTGTGAATTATGCAGACAACTGAATCTTGAACACCCAAACAAATGGTACAAGCACAAACCGACAGCAGTACTTGAAAATGAAAATCACACATCGTCTGGCACATGAATATACAAAACGGATAAACCCATCCAAGCAAGAAGACCGGATATCATACAAGTTAACAAGAAGGAAAAGGACTGCTAGATTGTAGATTTTGCCGTCCCAGCAGTCCACAGTGAAGATCAAGGAGATGGAGAAGCGAAGCAAATACACGAAACTCGCTAGAGAGCTCAAAGGAATATGGGAGATGAAAAAAGTCCAAATAACACCACTAATAGTAAGGAGCACTACCAACGTAAATGATCACCGCCAATGAAAAATCAATGGAAAGCGGCTGTTACGATAACGCAAATTCATCTGCAAATGTTTATCGAAAGAGGTGGAGAGTACTGGAAATTTAAGGAGACTTATTGTCACTCAGACTCCTATGACAACGATCATAAAAACAAGCGTCGATAACTAGCGTGTGTGTATTGTACAAAGTCACCGACACTCGAACTCGAAACCCGACCGACAGGAAACGACAAGGTGACAAGTGCAAATTAAGACTCGGTCGAATTTGAGCATATAAAAAAGCCGGTATTTCTTTCATTGGCGAGCACATTGTTTTTGTTGACTCGTTTGAACATACGGTTAATTCACATGTCAGTGGAAAGAAAGATTTACTACGAACGCCGGAAAAGAAAAGGATTGTCATTTTTTTTGTGTGTCGAGAACATTGCAAGCTGAAGAACAACTTTTATTTTTTAACGACCATTTAACAGTATTCGGCGGTTCAGCCAAACTTTAATTTCAACTCTAGAACTCCAGAGAACGCCACAAGTTGTTCTCAAAGGGAAATCTTTGATAATGGTCTGTGTGACTACTCCTAGTTAGTAAATAATAATCGTTGCCAGCAAGATGGTAAGCGGGTGTTGCGATAGCGCAAAGTCTTTTTCAAAAGTTATTGAAAGAGTTGGTAAGTACTGAAAATCTGGAGAGGGGGGGGGGGCTTGTTGTCACCCAGATTGTAGGGAACACCACGAAGTATTATAAGGAAGTAATCTCTTATAATGAGCTGTGTAGGAATTCTCAGTGAGTACAAATAATAATAATAATAATAATAATAATGATAATAATAATAATAATAATAATAAAAATAATAATAAAAATAATAATAATAATAATAATAATAATAATAATAATAAAAATAATAATAATAATAATAAAATAAAAATAATAATAATAATAATAATAATAATAAAAATAATAATAATAAAAATAATAATAAAAAAAATAATAATAAAAATAATAATAAAAATAATAATAATAATAATAATAAAAATAATAATAATAATAATAAAAATAATAATAAAAATAAAAAAAAAATAAAAAAAAAAAAATAATAAAAATAATAATAATAATAGTAAAAATAATAATAATAATAATAATAATAATAATAATAATAATAATAATAATAATAATAATATAATAAAAGCTCGATGTGTCTATCTAGATAATTATAAAACTCAAATGACCTTGTAACGAGTGTTGTAATCCAACATCCGGTTTTCGAATTCCGGTTGCGCATGTGTACATAAACATAAACCCATAACAGCGGAAACAAATAAACACAGATCGCTACTTTTGCAGAATTTGACCTGCGCACTGAAATATTAACGTTATTATCTAGAAATTATTATTTAATATGGGAAGGGTGGGGATATTTTGCAACTGTTCTGTATTACAAGTATACTGTCGCAATTTTCTTACAAATAAATCAACTTTGACCCGTTGACAACGTATTGTTTTACTGTGTACGTTTTCAGCGTCCCAATTGTTTTTTTTTTTCGCGTTTAAATTAACGATATATCAAAATTTGAATAGTGCAGATTTATCTATATGTATGGCAAACCACTTATAATTCAATGGCTGTAAGTTTTTTTTTTTCAAAAATAAACAATTATAAACAGAACGACTCATAGAAATCTATCTATATTCTTTTTTTTATTTTTAATATACTTTCATAAAAATGTTTCTGTTATGTCACAAAAACTATTTTCTTTACGTCACAAGTGTTACGCTCATGCATTAATTCCATAGCTAATATAACATACTGACCCAACGGGTCACGGGTAGTCTAGTTTCAATATAAATAGTTCGTTTTCATTTGCTTGTTACATAAGTAATTCAGCATATATTCAAGCAAATTGACATTATTTGTAATGTAGCTAAGACGATAACAGTTTTTTCAAGAGAATTTGAATATAAAATTTTTAGGTACGTTGCGAACGCACATTCTCAGAATAAACGAAGTTTGATTTGCCTTATAACTGTTTAAGTGTTGCGTGTATGCACTATCAAGTTATCACTTATCAAGGCCCGGGGATTACGCGAGGACAAGGGTTAATGAGTTTATCAGGAGGGCAGTGAAACAATAACGTAAGGATTAGTAACAATAATTGAGATTGGCCATAAATAAGATTATTTAAGACGACGGTTCAACACTAATTTTTTATCATTAGACTTGAAAACGGCCATTCTATATTCAGCTGGGAAGCAGCGTTTTGGTATTGTGATAAATAGACAGATAGTTCTTGGAAAGAAAATTCATTCATGGAGAGTTCCGTTCACTTTTAGGTACACGGAGTCATCTGTAATTTTTGTAGTGAGACTAGTTTTTGTTGCTTATAAAATATATATTTTTGTGTAAGTAATGTAAATATATGTATTTTGTTGCGCTAAAAAAACTGCTGTTTTATTCGAACGCAACCCTAAACTCGTTTCCGGGCGAGTCTCCCACTAGAATTTTTTTATACATCTTATGGCTAGCAAAGAAAGTGAACGTTGTCACCTGATTCTCATTGCACGAGATCTCGTTTCCCTTTCTTGAGAGATCTCAACTCCTTGATAAAACAGAGCATCAGTTAAATCTTTCTCCGATGGCACAAGACTGACTATGATATGCAGATCAAATTTATTTATTAAATCCACCAGAATGCCTCAACGACACCATTCAATTCTCTACCTATCTAAGAGCCAAGTACGCCCTAGGATGGAGTACTGGGCCGGAGCTGCTAGAAATAGCTTATCCTGCCTTGACAGAGTACAAAATAGACTTCGTAGTCTAATAAAAGATGCCATTTTCTCTTCCTTGCAACCTCTTTTCCCAGAAGAGACGTTGTGAGCCTGTCCCTGCCCTATCGTTATTTTCATGTAAGTGCTCGTTTGAGCTCCAATCTATGGCTCCACTCGCTAAACTTTTAGGAAAAACACTCATCTACCTGAAACCACTATCAATAATTTCCCCCACTCTTTATCTGTGCCTAAACCTAAACGTAGATTCCACAAACAACGCTTCTTTCTTAGAACAACACGCCTGGGAAACGCTCTTCCGTTTCCCTGCTTCCCAGCCGACTACAATACGATCGTCTTCAATTCCAACATAAAACATAAACAAGTTCTTGATGAGCCATCCCCTTAAGTAATCCAATTCACCAAATTTCCACTAATACATTACTATGATACTGTCCTATTACCTACCGTACACTCCTTGAGTGCCCCCCGGGCTTTGATAAGTGGTGACTCCTTAGTAAAAAAAAAAAAAAAAAAAAAAAAAAAAAAAAAAAAAAAAAATACAAGCACTTCTGCTGCATATAATGTTCAAGTTGTTTTCCATTCTTATTAAAAAATGGATGCACTTTAAATTAAACTATTCCAGTCCGTTTTCATCGGTATGTTCTTTTTGTCTCAGTTTTGTAATTTATTTGATGATCAAAATTCCTGCATCTGATTCAGCTACATTTACGCTGATAGCGCCAGTCTTTCCCCTGCATCATATGTGTCGACACGCCCTGCCTCCAGTGCGACATTAACTTTTATGCTACGTGCGCCACAGCACGCAACACCATCCTCCAACCATCCGTTTTCTATTATTGCCCTACCCTTTTCGTCAACTTAATGCAACTTCCAGAAATACCCAGTCGTTAGATGGGAAACGCAGTATATCCTCATTCCTAACTTGACAACCATTTCACCTTGATCGTCTGTACTATTTGACTGTACATTTGCTTGAGGTCACGTCGAATTCGAAGCAGTTTCTATTGATACTGGCTTTTCTCTCAAATTTCCCCACTCCAATTTAAGCGGTCACAATATAAGACGAAGCACAACTACCCACGTTGATTGCCTCAGAAGTAAATAGTCCCAACCCCCGGATCCGGTTAACACAGAAGGTTCATGTAACTTTAGAAATACATTGGTTTTTTTTTTTTTTTGCTAATGAATATGTTACTGTTGTGATTTTAGTGTATTTCTTCATATTGAAAAAGGTTGGATGTTACATCGGCTGAAACGTTGTGTAAATAATAGCCATGGTTAAAGCTAATATTCCGAATAATCGAAATATTAGTTCAGTAAAACAATCATAATTTATCTATCTCACTCTTTCTTTCTGTCTGTCTGTCTGTCTGTCTGTCTCTCTCTCTCTCTCTCTATATATATATATATATAATGTGTGTGTGTGTATGTATGTATGTATGTATATGTATGCATATATATATGCATGAATATATATATATATATATATATATATATATATATATATATATATATATAACATTTTCTTGTAATCAGAATGTATTTTAATAATGAACCCTTACAACGAAACCCAAAGCTTGCGTCAGAGTCGATTATTTGTTGCGCACCAACTTGTGAAGAATTAACTGCAGATGAATGATACCAAAATGAAGTAATCTTTTTAAGCAAACAGCCAACAAGAGGAGAGGATCGCAAAGCTAACGCCCAGCATCCGGCCCACAGCATACTTCCTTTTTGGAGACCTTAAGGTGTATACATTGGACTTTTTCCCCCCCCCCATTTTTCTTTTTGCCTTCGCCTGCGAACTACTGTTAGGACAAGAACTTCACACCAACCCTGTCATCGCAAGAGGCAGCCGAGATCGAGCTACTGAACTTCGGTGAGTGTTGATCTCAGAACTTCCTAGAACTATACTTGTGTACCGGTGAACAATACGGGCTTCCTCACATTATATCTTAAGTGGAAGAGGCTGGGTTTTCGCCGTGTTATATTAAAAGCCTAGTTTATGTATTTAAAAATTATTAAAACGAACTTTTTAATATAGTCAGTCATGGATATTCCAGCGTCTTCATAAAGGTTAACTAATTTACATATTCATGTGAAAAACGAGCGTACATTAATTAATTATTGATTTTTATGGTTTCTTATAAGATTGGCTTCATGTAATCATTGCGCTTAATTATGCATAGTTTCTATACTGTGTATATTGTGTATAATTGCGTAGAGTTTAGGATGTAAGCGTTCTGGTAAACTGGCATGCTTACACACACACACACACACACACACACACACACACACACACACATATATATATATATATATATATATAAAGTGAACGTATCTATTACACTCGTCTAGCAATGTTTGGTTTAGAGGTACTTGATATTAAGGGCATTTGGCCTAGGGAACACTTTCGATTTGGTTTTTAGCCTGTAAAAATAGCTGTTATAAGGTGAAAATGAATAATTCAGAGTTGATCTTGGCAGTAGTAAACTGACTTCTGAGCATGTGTACATATACATTTTTAGCTTGAAATCGCTTGATTTTTAGCATTAAGCGGTAGTGCAGACAATAATGACGGAAGCTGAATAGTTAATTAACGACTATGTCTGGAGCATTGAATGTTGTGGTTTCGATTCCAGCTGGTGGCACCGAAGTCATTTTTATATAAAAAAACTTTTGAAATCATTAGTATATATATATATATATATATATATATATATATATATATATATATATATATATATATATATATATATATATATCCGTTCACATACACTTTTTCATGATAGAGATAGAACCCAGAATTAGATGGAATCGAGCAATTGCATCGACAATGGACAACACCAGACTCAAAGTGGGTTTCGATGTAGTAGAATGTAGAACTATATAAAAAATATAAGAATTTTAAAATCGAGGCATAGCCAATTGATTGCGCCGTAGCCCATATGGTTAGCTCGTCAGTATTGCACACTTCATACGTGCAACGACCTGGGTTCGCGCCTATGTCGGAACACGTCACTGATGAGATGCAGTACATCGAAACCCACTTTGGGTCTGGCGTTGTCCATTGTCGATGCAATTGCTCGATTCCATCTAATTCTGGGTTCTAGCTTTATCATGAAAAAGTGTATGTGAACGGGTATATATATATATATATATATATATATATATATATATATATATATATACACACACAAATTAGAAAAGCATTTCATACAAGGCATGAACATTGTTAAGCAAAAAATTTATTTTACATATACATTATGTTGCATTTAAACAAAAAAATCATTGAAAATTTTATATTATTATATATTAATTGCTAGATGAAAGATGTTTTTAAATTGCAACAAAATGTACATTACATAAAATAAATCCAAGGTAATTTTTTGATTCAATTTAAATTAAATTTTTATACCTTACTTTGTAAAATTTATGAAAGTGCACTTTGAATATAAATAAATTTCAAATTGAATCTTGTACCTTTATTTTTAAAGCCTATAGTAAAAACATTTTGTTTAACAATTTTCATGCCTTGGATGAAATGCTTTTCTTACTTGTATCTTATCTTTTTAAGATTATATTTTAAAACTCTCCTTTTCTCTATTTCAGTTTGTATTTCTCTTCACACCACAACTCATTTTGCAACCCCCTCTTTGTATTATTAAAGGTCTGAATATTCTCTCTGTTTCAGTTTGTATTTCTCCTCACACCACAAGCCATTTTTTTGCAACCCTCTCTTTGTAATACAGGTTTGAATAATGAGAAAATCTGATTTTTTTTTAACAAAAACTTTAAAATAACTTTTTTAGATTAAATTATTTTAAACTTCTTTCAGGATAGAAAATTTTTAAAATTTAATAAGGAACATATTTCATATAGGTTTCATTAACAAATAACGAGAAAAATAGAGATGAAAATGTCAAAAGGTATGTATAACTAGTTACGGTCAATAGTAGTCCTCGCCAGCGAAAGTCTTTGTTATTGTTATTCTATTATTATTATTATTATTATTATTATTATTTAAAACATTTTGTGTTCTGATCTTTCGCGCGAGGACTAATATATATATATATTGGGCACAATATAATAATCAATAGAAATATCGGTCCAATAAATACGAAATTTACATAAATTAAACTGTTATATTTAAGCGTATTTTACGACGGGGCCAGGCAGGCTGTTAGTGATAATAATAATGGATAATGATACTGCTCTGTTGTATTATCTATATCAGTCATTCCCAACGTGGGGTGCATGCCCCACCGGTGAGGCATGGCAATATTTTGGTGGGGCATGGGTAGGACGTGCACCCTTGGGCTTACTGTACCAAAGACTATAGGGCAATTTGAGAATGAGTTATTTTTTTCATTATTATTATTATTATTATTATTATTATTATTATTATTATTATTATTATTATTATAATAATAATAATAATAATAATAATAATAATAATAATAATAATAATATTATTATTATTATTATTAACAGTGAATTGTTTCATAGTGAATCTTAATGGCCTTTTAAGCTTACTTCACTGAATAACAGAGGGATTTTTAATAACAAAAATTAAATATCACAAAGGGAGGCATCAGGATTTTAGAAATGCCTAGGTGGGGCATGGCCCAAAATAGGTTGGGAACCACCGATCTATATGTTTTTACTGTAATATATTTGACGTACATACGTGTGTCACGCTTTCCATATGATAAATTATTCGATCGCGGAGATCCTATTAATTTAAAAAGGAGGATACAAAAGTGATAACATATTACGGACATTAAATCAGTACAAAAATACGCTTATTTAATATTCGTAGTGTGTTAACACATTCTATCATCTTTTTTAATAGATAAGATCTCGCAGTCACCAAAGAACGCAATGTAAAAGTCAATAAATAAATAAAAGTAATGTCGCTTTTGGTTCGTACGTGAAACTAAAATATACTTTCTTGTTCTTGGTCTTCTGGCTATGATCCAAAGATAGTGTCTGTTCTGTGTAAAAATTGTATAATGATATCGTTGGGTTTCTGTTCGTGCCGAACGTCCATACAATGGAAATATATCACCGACTCCTATAAGAATATTGGAGATAAATCGTAATAACCAGACATATTCTGACACTACATTAACCAGATTACTTAGATAAATAATTTTATAGTTTTAACAAAATGGCTACAATAATATCGTGTGGTCTCGAGTCCCGCTAACCGTCTACAGAATGCTCAGCAGCAATATATTACACATGAAAGACGTCACTGTGGAATTTCCACGGATCCCGCTAGTTCTAATTATTTTGCGTAGCAAATGCAATTCAACTTGACTTCACTGCCACCAACAGTCATGAGTGTTCATTATTTGTGTATTTGGTATAATTTTTCGAAACTAAACAATTATTGCAATGGACTTACACTGCAATAATAAAACCTCTTGGTTAGGAACAAAGCGTAGTATCTGTTCTGACACTACTCTTCACCTTTTCTGACATCAATCAGTGGTGGAGAAATCTTTCTAGACTGAGGCAATTTTATTTTTGTTCCTATCCAGAATGCTCCTTTTTGGAAAGCTGGATTTGCCGCACATTAAAAACCGACCTTGTGTCTCACTCTGCCCTCGTGGGGAGGCAAGTAAATAGGAATATTCAAGCCTCATTAATTGTACATTATGCGTATTCATTAAAATAATGCAAATTCAAAAAGTATTTTAATTTACTCAACAATTGCCACAGGTTGCACGTTTCTCAATTCAAACCGGATCACAGTTTTATTTTATTGTCCTCTGACGCCTCTCCTTTTCCATATTTTCTGGTTTATCTTCTTCTGCACCCGCTCCCACCTTATTGTATCTTTCCTTCTTTATCCCGTGCCTTTCCGTCTTTATTCTTTTCCTTCATAACGCACGTATCCATTGTGTGGATATTTCTGTTCTACAAATTAAATAAACGGCGTTTCTGAGTTTTGAGATGAGGAACGATAATTCTTATTATTTGAATTATTCGTACTACTGTTCTCATCTTGAGTGTTATTCTCACAACGTTTTGATCGATGAAACCCCCGATCTTCTTTGGTAGTATCTTTCTGAACCGAAGTTTTCTTAGTGTTTTACCTGCTACGCCACGTATTTTTGTATTACGTAAAATTATAAATTCAGTTCCAAATGACACTTTTGGAGGTTGAAGGTTCAGTTCTTAATGGAGGCGATACTAATAATACAATTCCGAATTACTTAAGATTTTTCTCTGATCATGGTTGGCTAATAAAAAAAGGACACCGTTCGAATTCCGTGTTAGACAAAAAAAAAAAAAAAAAAGAATCCTGAGTCCGAAAAATACACCCGGAGAAGGCCGGAGGTTACATCGACCGAAACGTTGTGAGAATAACACTTATGATTAGAACAGTAGTCCGAATAATCCTAAGAATAAATGTAAGAATGTATCGTGAATCAACGTCGGCATCTTTATTCGCCCGCCATGTGCTTTCAGAATGTTATCTTTGTTAATACTGCATAAATAGTCTACAGAAAAAAATCTTACAACACACTCAGGTTTATGATCTTTATTTTAACGCTAACCATCACATGAAAATGTTGTTTTGATAGTCGCTTAAAAATTGTCGCTTTCCTGGTAACTCCATCCTCAGCAGCCTCTGGTATTTTTTGCATCACTGATGCTTTTTTACGCTTCAGTACAGATCGTGCTGATTTTTTTTTTATTATTATTCAATTTTCATCCCAAACAAGGAACAGTGCCACTTTGAAGTATCGGGGACATAAGTTGCAGGGATATTATGAAGGGAGTTGAGCAGCAAGATGTCTGCTCACATTACACTTGAACTTCTGCATGTCAGTACAGTTGGGAGTTCCAAATTCTGGCAGTTCTGGCGAAGAAACTATTGGAATAGAAGGCTTTCTTACACCTAGGGATCTCTACTGTGTAGGGTGGGATTTAGCTGCTTGTCGGGTTTGTCGGGAGTATTCACGTTGAGGGGGTACAAGTGCTTGTAGTTCGTCAGAGCATTTACCGTTAAAATATAGAACTTATAGAACAGGCAGAGGGATGCAACATTTCGTCGATAGGAGGCTGACGACTAGATGACAGTTCAGGACCTATCAGGTTGACAACTCTTCTTCAAATATTAACATTATTATTTAGAAACTTATTCTTAACATGTGGAGGAGGAACTATTTTTTAAATAACTATTTTGTATTTTTACTTAACAATTTAATAAATAAAAGACACCGTAAAAATTGGATTTAACCTAAAAGTCATATATAAAAAAACAAAAACAAAACAAAATAGAAAAAAAAAAACAACAAAAAACAGCATGCTCGTATTCTGCATAGATACCTCAGACAGTCGCTTAAAACTTATCGCTTTCCAGGTATCTTTCTCTCATCAATTCAGAGGTTTTTCTCACAAGCACCTTTTTACATTTCTTCCTTTTATATCACTTCCTCGTGACGAGAAATGAACGTCGTCACATAATCTATCAAAGGGATCCGTGGCGTAAGGAATAAAGCACTAAGTAGCAATTCAGTTGGAAGTGACACTTTTCTGGGGGTTGATAGTTCAATCCTTATTGCAGACAATACTAAGAATGCAATTGCACATTATTTAAGATTTTTACCCGATCATGATCATGCTACCCCGTTGATTCAATAAAGGATTCCGTTTGAAATTCTGGCGAATTCTTCGAGAAAAAGGTGTCAGAGTTCGACAAGATACACCTAAAGGAGGTCAAAGGTTACACCTATGTCACCTAATCCGTCCCCCATGTTTACAAAATCTCATCTACATCAGTTGGAGCGTCACCCAAATTCTCTAATTGATCATGATTGGTTATGTCGTGTAGGCCAAATTCATTAATCAAATTTACCTGAATTCCTAAACGAGGCTTTACATGTATTTCTTCTGCATTTGCTCCCCGGCCTTGTTTCCGCTGTGGTTACAGCTTACACTGACACGTCTCGTTTTCACCGCCATGTTTTCTTTTTTTTTGACTCTTATTCACCCAATCAGGGCATATTGCCACTTGAACGTAAGAAGCTTCTCCAATTTAAATTCTGATTGTTGTTTTGACTTGCACACATCCGTCTCAAAATTAGTTTTGCACTAAAATAACATCCACAAATATCTTAAAACATTGCCAACGCCTGCATTAAAGGTGAACTTCAAATTAAAAAAGCTTAACAACAAATTAAAGAAAAAGCAACTTCAAATTGAAACGCCCTTTTTCAATTTAACTTTTTGGAATTAAAAAAAAAATCTCTTTTTCACCTCAAACAAGACAGATTGCAACTTGAACATTAGGGCTTCTATCTAATAGGGAACTGTGGGGTGTTGAGCAGCAAGATCTGTTCATATTACATTCAAATTTCTGCAAGTTAATACAACTATGGAAGCAGAAAATAGTAAAGGAATACCAGTCTAGCAGTTCTAATGAATAAACTATTAGAGTAGAAGACTTTCCGGGCATCTAAGGACTGCAACAGTGAAGAAGTGGGATTTTGCTGCTTGTCGGGTTAGTCTGAAATATGTACGTCAAGGCGGCACAAGTGTTATGAGTTTCTCAGAGCTACATTAAAGTACTTGTAAAAAAAGGCACAGGGATGCAACATTAAGGCGACACTTCAGAATTTAATTGATGGCCACAATTGCCGTTTTTAATGCATATACATTATATTTATGACGTCAGTCCCTCCTCTCGAAGAACGCTGCATCCTCTTCTCTAACACACCCTTCTAGAACGAAACCAATTCTTGTGCTACGTGCTTCATAGCACGCAACGTCGTCAACGATGTTTACAATTCCCATACAACCTCCAGAAATACCTACCTGTTAATATGCCGTCAGATTCGACACAAAAGTTTACTCATTCCCAACTTTTCATGAATTAACATTTCTCTTTCGCTGTCTTGTACTACTTGACTGCATATTTATTTTCCCGTCACATTTTGTCGAATTTGAAACAGTTTCGATTTATACCGAGTTCTCTATGGGTTTTGCAGCTTTAATGTAAGAGGTCACAAAATAAAACGAAGCACCACTCCGCACGTCTACTGCATCAGAAGTAAATAATGGTGATATTTGTATCCAGTTTACATGGTAGATTTTTGTAGCATTAAAAATAAGTTTCATTTTTGTTGAAGAGGCATATATGACACTTTTGTGACTTTACTATATTTCTCCATATATTAAGTTGTCCGAAAAGATCCGGGCGTTTTTGGTTGCACAAAGAGGATAGAAATATGAAGATTTCTCATTTCTGAGCAATAATTATGAAATGAAAATGGTCATGAAATGTATTTTTTAAACTTTCAATTTTTGTGCAAGTGCTCTAGTTGTGATACTTACTTTAAAAAAAAAATTGTCTTCAAAACGTTAATTTCAAAATTTCCCGTTTTGAAAATTTGCAAGATACTTCCGAACAGTTCATTCTCCTATAGCATTGTCAACATACACTTCACAAATCTTTTTGCAAGTTTTACCGGCAGGTTCTTTCTTTCTTTCTCTCTCTCCCTCTGTCTTTTTTTTTTTTAAAGAAAAAAGCCGAATATGAAATTTGTTGCAATCCATTTCCTTGTAGTGAGAGGTATTTGAAAGTAAATAAATTCCAAAAGTTTTATCAGTAATAGGCAAAAATATGATTTAACTAAACAGTTTATAGTTTTGTTAAAGCCTTCAGAAACCTGTACTTTTAAAACGCCGAGTACTTTTCGAACAAGCTTCACCATTGAAAATCATCAATTTAAATGAATGATGCACATTTTAAAATTTGGTTTAAATATAATATTCATTTTTCTGCGGAGCACCTGGCACAATTTTGAAATTCAATCAAGTTTCCTGACACAATCTTAGAATTTTTCTGAAGTTTTGAGATGAGGATTGATAATTTGTATTATTTGAATTACAGGGTAAAACGATAAAGTTATCGCCCTAAAAAACACTGCAGCTTTATTTTAAAACTTTTATTGAAAAAAATCAATTCAGATAACCTGATTATATAATAGAGCTGACATCTATTTAATGTAGTCGCCTTCAGCCTCAATCACGGCTTCAATACGGGCCCGAAATTGGGAGCATGCTTTTTCCACAAGCGCCGGCGGGTGCTCAGCGAATACTCTGCTGGTGGCGGCGATCAGACTGGCTTTGGTGTTGTGGGAGATCATGTTGGTGATGTTCTCGATGTATGATCAAAGTAGTCTAGCGGGTTCAGGTCGAGGGAGAAGGGCCTAGTGAGAGAAGGGTACAAAGTCGTAGCATTCCTTCTGAAGCCAAGACTGAGTCTCTTTGGACTTGTAGGCCGGCACCGAGTCCTGCTGCCTCACCCAGGGTCTCCCGATCGCCACCTGATTGCAGCAGGAAATCACCACACTCTTCACTACATCCAAGTACGCTTTAGTGTTAACTTTCAAGCTGACTTCGAAGATATGAGATGGCACGATGTGATCCTCACTTGAAACCACATCAAAGACCATAATCGTGGCTGGAAACTTTTTCATCACCCTGGGCACGTCTGTGTTATTTATGGCAACCCGTGATACATTTTGAGGATGCTGGCAATGATCCTGTTATCATAACTTGGCACGGTAGAGAGCATGAGTCGTACAGCGGCGCATCTCCAATCTCACTCGTTGAACATTGTGTCACTTTCAGATATAATAGAAGGCTCCTATCGCTCGTGAGACTTGTACACAACTAGCCAGCTGGTAGATGGTCAGCAACAAAAACAAGAAAACCAGTTTTCATCAAACGGAGATGAAATCATGTCGACTTTTCTAGCGTTCCGCAGAAAGATTCTTGAGTTCGAGAAGTTACACCTGAAGAAGGTCGAAGGTTACATCAGCTGTAGCTCTGTAAAAATATCAGCCAAAATGACAGTAGTAGTCGAATAATCTGGATATTAGTTTAATAAAAAACCGACACTGTTTAGTTGTATAATTTTAATTATTTTACGCGGCAAATAATTTCAACTTATCCCGACTCATCATTATCGTATTCTATATGATGTTTCGAAACGAAACAATTGTCTCAATAGATTTATATTGAAATAATTAAACCTTATTAATTGTATATTGTTGTGGTGGCACACATTCATTTGCATATGTGGATAGTAATTACACATAAATAGGAAGGCTCAGTTAGTCTGAGTGTGTGTTCACCAGAAGCCACCGAAGGCTGCCGAGAGCAGATATGTTTCTGCAGCAAAGGCTCTCTTATTTGACACCATTATGTAAATATCCTGTAAATATACTTTTTCCTGATACACTTCTTATTTGATCTACCTTTGTTTGCTGAGTCGTCATTTGTATTGTTTTCTACGTTACTTGTTTTCAACTTGCAAACTTAACATATATCATGTATCTTCACAAAAAAAGAACCCAATTGAACCACATTTTCTTTAATTTAATGAAGAATTGCCACAGGTTACGAATTTGATAATGTTAACAATTGCCAATTCAAACCGGATAACAGTTTTCCTCTATTGTTTTCCACTCTTTTCCTCATCATCCGTTTTTTTTTTGTATTGTTTCCCCTTCTCCGCCTTATCTTTCTTTTACTTCTATTCCCCATTTATCGACGTCAAATAATCGAATCGTGGTGCGAGATTTTGGAACATTTTCGAGTGTTTAAGCATTGCAAATAAACGTTACATTTTTTAAACCTACGTATATGAAAGCTGATTTTTTTTCGCAAATCAATCGTCTCAAATTATATTTTGGTGAAGTTCTTCAAAGAGACGAAACACATTGAAATATATTTTAAATAAATGAGAACATTTTAATAATTTATTCATGACTGAAAATATCTGGTTGTGTAAAGTCCGTCATTTTTTTCATTAATATGAGACGCTGTTTTGCTCATGCAGTTTGGATTACACCATAAGAACATCAGCTAATAGTGAGTCTTCATACCTCTGTATTACAACGTATGGATAGATCAAACTTTGAATTTTGTATTTATGAAATACTAGCAGGGAAACCCGACGTTATCCGTGATTAAATGAAGCATGAATAAAATTGTCAATAGCGTTCCAGACTGTGTTTTGTGAGAATGTTATGTAACTTTCCGTGACTTAGCTTTTATTTATTAAAGTTTGTAGTAATAATTCTGTTTTCTCTTGTTGATTCACTAGCAGTTTTTGAAATAATTCTTCCGTTTTCTGTTGTCGTTCTATCTGGTTCTGTTGTTGTTGCATCAGGTATTTGACCAAGTCAGCTATCTTTCTTTGTTATTTTTGTTTTTGTTGCCGCAAATCCATTTGGTATTTCCACAGTTGTACCATAGTTGGTTTTAAGTATTCATTTGTTTCTTATTGTTCTCTTTTAAGAAGAAGGAAAATGAAAAAGCGTGTAAAAATAATTTCCAATTTTCTACGTAGCCTTTTTTCTTTATGTAACGATCAACACGATGTAAATCTTGAGATGGAACGAGAGAAAAATAATCACATTATGAATGGATAGACTTTTTTTTTACATAGTCATAACAACTTATAAAGGCCAGAAACCACTCGAGGATAAGGGTTAAGAGTTACAGTAGTCAATTGGGCCATGTAGTAATCGTTAGTTATGGAAATTCGGTAGATTTGTTAACTTAAGTGGAACGGCTCACCAAGAACTTGTTTACGTTAGATTTGAAGACAACCATATTGTAGTCAGCTGGAAAGCAGGAAAACGGAAGACAAGACTTTTTCTTTTTTTTTTAATTTTTGACTTTGCTATTTTCCACTACACTATAATACAAATCCTATTTATTAAATCATTATAAACGTAACACGATTACAGAAATTATTTATAATTGTTTAGGAAGTCTTTTGTTTTTATTTATGTAAAATTAGTGTTATGTGTCTGTTCATGTAATATAAAGGTTATCGATATAAGAATTAATATATCGCTTAGATTACATAAAACTTTCATAATTGCTGGGAAAATGAAATCTTGTACATGTGATGATATAATGTCAGTCTTGTTTCATATTATGTTTCGGACATCTTTTAGATAAAGACTGATAGATTGTGTTATTTGAATTATTTGAACTATAATTCTCATCGTTAATGTTATTTTTACAGCCAATGAAACCTTCAATCTTCTTTAAATGTGTTTTCTTCAATTGGAATCTTTATATGTAGAATTGATGGCGAAGCAGATAAAACGCTAAGGTTAATATTTCTAAGTGACAGTCTTTTGGATGTTGAAGGTTGAAGGTTCAATTTTAATACAAGAGATACTAAGACTATCATTAATCTGGCACGGCTAATTAAACAAAAACAATCCACCCTCGTGGTTTAAATAAAGTGATCAGTCCTAAATTTCATACACATTTGACATGAAGATGCTCGAGTTCAAAAAGACGCATTTGATAAGACAGGGAGTTACATCGGCTGAAACGTTGTGAGAATGACATCGAAGAATAACATACTTGTCCAAATAATCAAACCATACATGTTTCATCTTAAACTCTATCAAAACGAAACAGTTTCTTTGTGTATTTTTCTTATTTATCTGGGCGCTTTCGATCCGTGATCGTCATCAGTAGTATTTATTGTTATAGAGGCCTTTTTCAGGTCTTTTCATATAGATGATTTATCACACACACACACACACACACACACACACACACACACACACACACACACACACACACACACACACACACACACACACACACACACACGCGTATGTGCGTGCGTGCGTATATGTGTTTGTACATAATGATTAGAAAATCGCTGAAAAAAGAATGGATTAGAGGGTTACAGAAAAAAGTAAAATAAAAAAGCTAAGAACATAGAAATCGCCAAGTTGATATAAATTCAAATAAATAATAAACCCGGTTTTTGCTAAAAACCGGAATGGTAAAGTAAACTCTACGTGATATCTTTAATTCAAAAGCTAAAAGTCAGCGTTAAAAATGCAAAGCTTTAAAGCATCGATGTCCTCAGTCCATGCCATGACCTACACACGTGTCTGTGTCACCCTTTACTTAACTGTTCGAAATGAAAATTTATAAGATTTGAAGTCATTCAGTAAATATTTAGTGAATTCTGTCTGAGAACTAAACGATCCTATAAAATAGCCACACAAAAAGAAAAAAAAATTCTAATTATTCAATAACTATTTCCTCCTATGCCTACATCCTTTGAGGATTTCCGGTCTGCGGTTGAGTAGATCCCTGATATGGGAGAAAAAGTCGAAAGTCAGCGGCTGTATGCAGTGATGCTAAATGCTGCCCCTCCTCCTCTGGATGGAATAAAATCTGACTATCGTCACGTACATCCATATCCAACCACTTGTGAATTTCATATTACCATGAAATTTTCTTCCTCGGATAAGGCAATTTTAACCCGCCTAGGATTAATGCCACGTCGGTAGGTCAAATAGTACCATATCGGGAATTTACTGAACCAATATTTGAAATCTTCAACGAGTGAAAGCATGAGAAAGTAAAATTATAATATATATATATATATATATATATATATATATATATATATATATATACATGTAGATAGATAGATTAATAGAGAAAGATAAAGAGACATAGAGAGAGAGAGAGAGACAGAGAGAGAGAGAGAGACAGAGAGAGAGAGAAATAAAAAGGAGTTATGTGTTCATTAACGTTTCGTCTTTATTTTGAGACTTCCTTTGCATGAATGAGATTAAGAAAACAAAAACACCAGTACAAATACGGAATACTACTTCCATTATTCTCATCTTATATATATATATATATATATATATATATATATATATATATATATATATATATATATATATATATATATATATGTATGTATGTATGTGTGTGTGTCTGTGTCTGTGTGAATCAAAGTCAGCGGAAATATAATAAAACACAATTGCCACTAGTCTTCAGATTTTTCGGATTTATGTAATCCTGCCACAATTATTTGTTTTCTTTTTAAAGTTAATGAGTTCTTATTTTTTGATGAATCATGGTGGAAAATATTTAAAAATTGACATTATAAATATATGATTGTTTCCGCGCTACGAAATAAGTGATGTCAAGAATTGAATCTTTTAACATGCTGAAAAAACAATAAACAGTAAGATGAACAACAGTTTGGAATTTGAAAGACTTTTCCTCATTTATTTGTATGTGCTATGTAGTTATATTAAACATACATCGAGTTTCATAAATAACACGTTTCAACACACATTCAATGATTGGTGGTATATGAAGCAAAAAAGGATGTTTTGTTTTTGTAACTATTATTTTTTAGTTTTAATATTTCGAGCAGTCTTCTGCCCTTTCTCAAGAAATGACAAGACATCAATGAAATTGTAACTGTTGAGAAAAGTGATGTTTTCAAATTTGTGCAGCGTTCATTCTTTCTTATTTTGCGAGTAAGTTTACGCGGAATCTCTCAAATGATTAACAGAGAAACGCGTTTTCTCTTTAAATAAACGTGTGCGAATTCTGCTCGTTATAAATTACGATTAAGAGTAAATAATTCCAATAAAAATATACTTTAAATAACTCTAAGCATTGGAATTTGAGTGAATTGAAAGAACACAAAATGAAAATATGGTATAAAAAGGAAAAATATATTTATGTTGATTTATAAAAAAATTATATAATAAAATAATATACTATATATGAATAATAATAATAATAATAATAATAATAATAATAATAATAATAATAATAATAATAATAATAATAATAATAATGACAACAACATCAAGAATAACGACGACAGAATGCATGGAACTACCCAACCAAATACTATAAATAGTTAGGAGTTCTGGAAGCAAACACCATCAAAGCAACAGAAATGAAAGAGAAAATTGGAAAGGAATACCTCAGGAGAACAAGAAAACTCCTGGAAACTAAATTATGTAGCAGAAACCTAATAAAAAGTATAAATACATGGGCAGTATCATTAGTAAGATACCCTGGACCATTCATAGGGGGCACTAAAGAATAACTGAGACAACTCTATCAGAAAACCAGGAAACTCATGACCATGCACAACGCACTATACCCAAAGGTCGATGGTGACCGACTCTATGTGAAAAGGAAATATGGCGGGAGAGGACTGGTTTGTATAGAAGACTGTGTGAATAACACAAAAAAAGAAATAGAAAAATACATAATGCAAAACACTAAAAGAATAATTGTGGCAGCAAGAGACATTGGAAAAATCAACAAAACAGAAAACAGGGAGACAAAGGATAAGACAAGAAAAGGAAAATGGAAAGAGAAACAATTACACGGAATATTCATAAGAATGACAAAAGATGAGCATAACGAAAACGCCTGGACATGGATGCAAAAAGGACATGTAAACCGAAAAATTAAATCACTAATAACTGCAACACAAGATAGCTTAATAAGAACAAACCACATCAAAGCAAGGATCGACAAAACACATGAAAACTGTAAATGCAGACTCTGTGGACAAAGACACGAAGCGATAAACCATATAGTAAGCGAATGCAACAAACTGGCCTAAAAGAAATACAAAAACAGACACGACCAAGTGGGAAGGACAGTACACTGGGAATTATGTAAATAACTGCAGCTCAAACGCACAGATAAATGGTACAAGCATAAGCCGGCAACAGTACTTGAAAACAAGAATCACAAAATCTTATGAGGCATAGACATACAAACGGACAAACCCATCCAAGCAAGGAAACCAGATATCGTAATAATTAACAAGAAAGGAAAGTCCTGCCAAATCGTAGACCTTGCTGTCCCAGCTGACCACAAGGTGAATATCAAAGAAAAGGAGAAACGGAGCAAATACAGAGCTAGCCAGAGAGCTGAAAGGGATATGGAAGATGAAGAAAATCAAAATAATACCTATAATAGTAGGAGCACTAGGAACAATGACGAAAAACTTTGAAAAAAGAATGGGAGAAATTGGAATCAGAGGAATGGCTGGAAAGATACAATGAATAGCAATGATGAAAACAGCTGAAATATTAAGGAAAACCTTTAATACAGAGACTAATACACATGAGCCCCATGAGCGGGCCAGACAAACTGCTACAGAGGCAAAGCATGAACACGTGTTACATAGAACCAAGAACGTTGAAGTTGCATATCTACAAGTTCTCTATCCCCTCCCGCATCTCCCCCATTGCTAGCCCCCCCCAAAAAAAAAGGAGTGATGATAAATAGTCAGGAAGGGTCATGGAGAATGGAAAGACTAAGGAGAGAGCACTGATCAGACCTCAGCTGGACAAATGCGAAGAAAACTGGGATGTTGGGGAGGCTTATTGCCGCTCAAAGTGGAGACCAATGGTCACTGCCAGCGAGAAATCAATGGTAAGAGGCTGTTGTGATAATCCACATTTATTTGCAAATGTTATCGAAAGAGGTGGAGAGTACTGGAAACCTGGGGAAACTTGTTGTCACTCAGCTTCCAGGGAACACCACAGTTTGTTTTCACCATTTTTTGTGCCAACTCATCTCCTGTCCTTCTTCAGGTTGTTCACCACGACGGGATGGGAATGCTTTGCGGCCTGCGGCGCAGTGGATACAGACATTGAGTCTTTATGGTTCCAGGTGAGCATTATCTGAAAATAGCGGTTTCAAGCCTGCTTGAAGCAGGCCAGAGGATTAGTCAGCCAAAACGTAGTGAGACAGCAAAAACTATGGAAGGCAGTAATTACTAGGGATACAGTTACAAGACTCAGCATTCCTATCCCGTCGTGGTTAACCACCTGAAGAAGGCCAGAGGATAAGTTAGCCGAAACGTTGTAAAACAACAGCTATGAAGATGAAGATAAAAATCGGCAAAAAAAAAAAAATGAAAACATCAAATTATGAAACCTCATCTCAAAGGATTCTAAAAAAAATATAATATAATAACATAGTCGTCTTCAAATCCAATCTGAATAATTCCTTTTGAGCCATATAGATTAGATAATCTAGCGCTACCTATGTTCCGCCACAACTGATCTTGTTTTCTCACCATCTACATAACACTTAACCCTTTTCCTAGAGTGACCTCCATGCCTCAATCAGTGGAGACCTCTCCTGTAAAAAGACGAAAGACGACATAAAATGAAATATTAAAATTATTGATTACGGATTTTACACTAACAGAAATATGTTTTTATGTACAAAGCAATGTTGTTTGTGTGTGTGTGCATTTGTGTCGCAGTATCACAATTAAATCGTTGATGTAATTTAATTAATGATATTTTTAAAAGAAGCTTGGTCGGCGATTTTACAATATAGTTAAGAAGATTAAGCGTTTGCTACAAATACACACGTAGCTGAAACGACTGGCAGCAACTCGCGTTCTCTATTTGTGTCTAAAACTAAACAAAAATTCCATGAGCAGAGTTTTACCTAGAACTTTCTATCTTTGATAAGCAATTATGCGGGTTTGCTTTCCCACTGACTATGACATGTTCGTCTTCAAATCCAATGTGAATAAATTCCTATTGAGTCGTCCTCTTAGATAATTTGATCCTATTTAAGTTACTCTATGACTTTGTTGTCTTGCCATCTAACATTTAACCCTTATCCTAGAGTGGCTTCTGTGCCTTGATAAGTGATGATCTCCCTAGTAAATAAAAAACTGATTTGTAAATATCAAATCGGAGATTATAAGAGTAGGAGAAATATATAAGCTGCATGGAAAGAGGAGATTCCTCAAGACAGGATTCCTCAGAGATTATCTCAATTTTTCAGTGTATATATATATATAGGTACATAGCCGTTTAGTCGGTTAAATAGCAAATACCATCACCCATATTTAAATTTAAATGAATATCTTTAGTTTAGTTTTTGAAATAATTTGAACCGGAAGAGATATTAAGATGGAAACCCTGGCACAAATCTTTATGTACGTTGACTTTGCATACTTAAATTTAAAATAGCATTTTGTCAGAACTTGAAGCTTAAATTTTGTTGTAAGAGAATTTGTAAGTTTCAATTCAATAAAAAAATAAAAAATGGATATTCTGGAACTTAATGGGCTCAACCAAACAATAATATCAAAAAGTCTTTGTAAAACTAATTGTATTTTCAGTTTTAAAAAGTCCAACTATAAAAAAAAAGAAAAGTTTCTTTAACATCCAGGAAAAAGATCGCCCTTATGAATGTTTCCATTCAAATGTCACATTCAAATTAAGACATTTATTTTTACTTGGGAGTCACCACTTATCAAGGCCAGAAGGCCTCTTGAGGATAAGAGTTAATGAATGCGAGGTGGTAGTGTAATAATCGCTAATGGTGTAAATTGGGTAGAATTTGATTATGAGGATGGCTTAACAAGAACTTGTTTACATTGAATTTGAAGGCTAGCATGTTGTATGCAACTGGGAAACAGGCCAGTGGAACAGTGTTCCAAAGGTGAGCAGTTCTGGGAAAGAAGCTTTGTTCATGGAATCTGTGTTTAGGTAGGGAGTGGAGGGAAATCATATATAGCGATTGTAGTGTTTTTATGAAAGTTTGGCAAGGGACGACTATAGATTGGAGTTCGGTCGAGCACTTGTCATGAAAATAGTGATAGAGCAGAGACAGGCTTGGAACCTCTCTTCTTTGAGAAAGAGGTTACAGGAAAGAGAAAAAGGCATCACTTACTAGGTTTCAAAGCCAGTTTTAAACTTTGTCAAGGCAGGATTCCTTACTTGTTGACTGGACGGGATCGCTATTAGATTTGGACTTGTATGACAAACATAGGCTTAAAATATGTAATACATCGAGTTGTAGTAGTAATAGTAGTAGAAGAAGTGTAGTAGTAGTAATAGTAGCATTGTTTACAACATTTAAATGTTTTATAATTAAACGAAGACCTGTCCAGTCACTTTCCTCTTTCCCGTTTTCTTTTCATGTACCAAAGTTAATAAACCGTATTGTTAACCATTGTGAATGTTAATATTGATTTCGCTAACCTAAGTTACAACATGAATAAAATTCATTACCTATTTATTTTCAATGTAACCACATCTCTTAGTTTAAATACTAGTGCTATAATCTTACTCTGTGCATTTCTCCTGTTGTTTTGTGACGTACAAAGCTAAACGATAAATGTACATTGTTTGTTGGCGAGTGTTATTCTGATTGTAAGCAAAGGAAAGAGAGCTGCTGACATCACAGCATGTGTAAAGCATATACAGTATTATTTGGTGTACGGATGGTGCAATGGAAATTGTTTGTGACATCATCCTAGGTTCTTAGGACTCTTAGAGGTTTTTCGATATTTGAGCCATCAGCAAAAACATGTTTGTTTCGTCAAAACAAGGCAGGAATACTTAGAAATAGAAGGCGCAGGGACGCCTTGCGAAAATGTAATGGATAGGTAGCATTCCATTACAAACGCTTCTCATTTGGTAATGCCCACTGAGAGAGCTTGAATGACTACTAGACACTATCTTTGAGTATTTAAGGTTTTTCTGTACAGGAGTTTGTCAGCACAATCTGGCGCGAGGATACTTTCCTCTACAAATAAACTCTAACCAAATGTGGCTCGAATAAGATCTCCTCAATTTGGCTAACCCATATTAGCTTTTACGGGGAATGGTGCATTACCTTAAGTAACAGTACGAAAGTGGAGACTCCACCAGACTAGATGAATTTTTGGGTATTTTTTTACGACTTGTCCCAGCATAGTATAAACACCCACAACCATCCATGTTAAGAACGGCTTTCGGAATAAAAACATCACAACATCCTCATGTTAAGAACGGCTGTCGAAGTTGGGGGTATTTATTTTGAAAGCCGTTCTTAAAATGGGGAGGTTGGGCTGTTTATAATGCACTAGGACATGTCGTAAAAATTTACCAATTTTTGTCCTAGAATCCAATAAGACAAAATAAACACAAGAAAGATTTATAATGGCATTAAAATGATCAATTGGGGAGAGGAAAATTATGTTCTCAACTTATTTACTAACTCAGTGTTTGAGTCGTAAAGTAGACATTTAATGGAACATTCGAATATCTTTGTATCTCATGTAGAAATCAAGTGTTAGCGCCTGGAAAGGAGGCCCCTTGATTTCTGAGAACTTCGACTGAAGTAAAATGAAACAAGTGCCTTAAAGTAAAATATCCTTCCCAGAATAATACACTAAATAAACCCAGTTTAGTCAAATGACGCAATGCTCACGTTGAGGTTGAATTACGTCATTCCGGAAATGTGAAAATTACCATAAAATGAAATAACTTATTTTAACATTCTAATTTCAAGCAAACTACATCCACCTCTTATTTCTAATTTCGTTTTATGGACGATTTCCCCGTTTACTTCGAAATAAACTACTTAAACCTGTGTTTTTATGATTTTTTTTTTATTTCGTAAACCACAAAAGTAACGTCCACAAGCAAAATAAAAAAATAGGTTTAGAAACAAAACATGAGAAAATAATTACTTATTTGAGGCAATTTATTGCATGCACCAATTACGAATGAAATGTTACGTCATTTGAAGAGACCTTTAAATTTACAATTTTAAAGTTTCCATAGAGCTCATAATTTTCCTCTATTTCTATAGGAATAAAAAATGATATTACGTAAATTTTATTTGTTAGTAATACATGGAATAATGTGTTAATACGAGTATTTACTGATTTAGTAGCAAAATTTGGTGCTAAGAACAAAGATAATAGTCACGTTAATTTAGATTTGCAGCACGTAACAAAATGGCTTCCCTATGCAAAATATTCCGAGCAGAATAAAGTTTATTTTCAAAGAAAGTAAAGCGAATTACATTATATGGTTTTGAAGAATATGGTGTGGCACGATTCTGAAGAAAGACTGACTAATCAGAATTAAATATTGACTCAATAGCAGAAAACAAATTTATCGAGGATAAACCTCGAGAAAGGTTTAATTTTATATATGAACTTTCTTGAAATCAAATATGTAGTCGCATTCAATACTAATTCTGTCTTATTTAGTTTTCACATTCCATGAGCGATGTTTCTGACAAAGGGAAGTAATTATTTTTTTTGGGGGGGGGGTTGTGTGGGTGGCATGTGATGGCTTTAATTTAATGCACAAATAAAGCTTTCGGTGTTATGCCTGTCTTCAAATCTACACAAACATCTCTCATGGATGACGTTATCTCCATCTTTATAAAACTAGGGATGTTTACATATTTATACATGAAGGATTCACTCCTAAACTAATTAAACGATTATTATGAATTTTGAAGTATAGCTGCTAAGTGTTTAATTTAGTTTTGGGCAGAATTCAAAACTTCGATTTTTTGCGAAATGTTAATGATTTAATGAATATAAGTACATATGGGTCTTTCCTCCTAGAAATATTGTGACATTTGAAAAAGACGTCAAAACGTATACAAGTTTCACGCTTCGACTGTGACACTCGTTCCATACGGCGACATACCAGATCACACGAACTGAAGCGAGGTGGCCCAGCTATTTCAAACGGTATATATCCCTTTCTCTAGACAAGTGGTTCTTAACCTTTTTTTACTCATGGACCTCTTTTCCCTTCTTTTTATCTTGGTGAACCTCTTCATAACTATTGGTTTAAGATAATCTTCTATTTTTCACTAATATAAACTTTGAGGTTTTAATAATCCAAGAAATATTATATAATTAAGCTTTATTTTTAAATGAAAACTAATTTAAACCTGGTAAATAGAAATATTATAGTTAAAATAACTTGAATGATTGAAAAAAAAAAAAACCCTACAAAATTACAGTAGAAATTAAATTTTTAATAATAAAAACTATTCTGAGTTGGTTTTCTTCATGGACCACCAAAATATTGTTGTGCACCCCAATTTTGTAATGTTTTGCCTGTGGACCACCAGAAATATTCCATGGACCCCTAGGGTCCATGTGGACCCCGGTTGAGAACCCTTGCTCTAGATCATATCAGTTAACAATGTCATCAATAAAAAATATTCATCAAATTTCAATTTCTTTGCAATATTTTCAAGAGATTTTAAACGACATAACATTAACACATCCTCTCAATTGAAAATTGAAATATTTCAGATTTTCATTGAACCTAAGTAATTAAAGCAAGATTCTCTAAATTTTAATTTCTTCACAATATTACTTAAGCTTAAGCCTTAAATTGTAAACATTTATAGAATAATAGCAGGCCACCCGGTGTTGCCTGGTCGTAAAATACGCATAAATATTATATTTTAATTAATACAGAAACCGAGACATGTGCTTTCCAATATTATGTTTTTCTAAACCATTTACTTCTTGTAAGTAGAAAAATGAAAAATACTCGAATTGAGATTAAAAGCAAAACCTAAGGACAGTGAGTGGAGTACGATAGCCATTATACCAGCATGACAGGCTCTTTAAAAGGTGTTTTCACCACCACGTATTCTTAAGATAAATAATCTGTCATGTGAACCATTCACATATGCGCATTCATGGAACAGTTATCAAACATAAAACTCCACAACCAAGTAGCAATTTTTCAATTTTTCCCCTTAGCAGCCCCTTTTTCTGGATGAAAACCGATTAAAAAGTTTTCCACATTTCTGAATATCCTATATACCACATTTCAAGTCTGTAGATCCAAACCTCGTTGTATATATAGGGTGAGAAGTGCCCTCACGCACACACATTTTCATATTTATAGCTATACTAGCAGGTCGCTGGGCGTTGCTCGGTCGTAAAATATACATCAATATTACATTTTTATTAATGCAGAATTCTTATTTATTATAAATAGAAATATCATAGGTATTAAACGTAACGT
This sequence comes from Euprymna scolopes, assembly GCF_053919585.1. Lineage (NCBI taxonomy): Eukaryota > Metazoa > Mollusca > Cephalopoda > Sepiida > Sepiolidae > Euprymna > Euprymna scolopes. The sequence continues at coordinate 24,065,281 of NC_136483.1, read as the reverse complement.
TAAATTCCTTTTTTCTAAATAGTTCACTTCTTGTAAGTAAAAAAAAAAAAAATACCCGAGCTGAGATCGAAACCAAGACCTAAAGACAGTGAATCAAGTACTAATATCTTTACACGAATTTCTTAAATTGTTTTCAAACCTTCTTATTCTTAACATGAAAATGCTATCATATTTCTACGGCCGCGTATGTTCATTCGTAAAACAATGTAAAATAGAAAAAAAATCTGACGACTCACACGTACAAATTTTTCAAATTTGACACCCTTAGCAGCCGTTTTCTTTCCTGATGAAACCAGATTAAAAAGTTTTCTACATGTCTGATTAACCTATATACCAAATTACAAGTATATTTGCTGAGAAGTATACACACACACACACACACACACACACACACACACACACACACACACACACACATTCTCACTTTTATAGATATATTAGCAGGCCGCCCGGCGTTGCCCAGTCATAAAATACGCATAAATATTATATTTTTATCAATGCAGAATCCTTATTTATTATAAACAGAAACACCGTAGGTATTAAACATAATTATAAACATATTATAAACATATTATAAACATATTATAAACAGAAACACCGTAGGTATTAAACATAACGTTAAATTCCTTTAAAAAAGGAAGTAAAAAAAAAAACCGGAAATAAACTGAGACGTGTACATGCGAGTATTATGTTTTTTCACTTCCTGTAAGTAAAAAAGTACTCAAGTGCTCAGCTGAGCTTCAATCTATGGTCACCCCTCGCCAAACTTTCATGAAAAACACTCGTCTGGCCGAAACTACTGTCAATAATTTCCCCCGCTCTTTATTTGTGCCTAAACCTAAATGTAGATTCCACGAACAAAGCTTCTTTCTTAGAACTCTCTTCTTGCTTGCTTTCTAGCTGACTACAATCTGATTGTCTTCAAGTCCAACGTAAACAAGTTCTTGATGAACTATTCCCTAAGTAATCCAATTTAAAAAATTCCCACTACTTATGTTTACTATCATATTGCCTAATGTATACCCATTAAGGGTTATCCTTGAGTGGCCTCCGGACCTTGATAAGTGGTGATTCTTGTGTAAAAAAAAAAAGCTGAGATCCAAAACCTAAAGAAAGTGTGTCAAGTACGATAACCATTCAGCCAGCGTGAAATGATCTTTAAAAGGTATTTTCAAACCGACATACTTAACATAAGTAAACTGTAATGCGAATGATTCACGCATGCGCAATTGTGAAACAGCAAACAGATACATATCCGTTTTCCACATGTCTGAATAACCTATATAGCAAATTTCAAGCATGTAGATCATAAATTCGTTGAGTATATAGGTTGAGAAGTGCCCTCATACACACACACATTCTCACTTTATTAGATATATACACAGACATGACAGAAAAGAATAGACACCCATAGAAACAGTTTCTTTCAACAAACATATAATTTATATAACAAAATAAAAAATAAATGGTCACAAATTTAACAATAAGTACTTGGTTGACATTCCCTTGACTGTTTTAAATGATAGGACCGTTTTAGGCATGGCATTGATCAGTTGACGAATATCATCTTGAGGAATTTCTTGCCATGTCTGACACAATAATACTAAAAGTTCAGGCTTAGAAGATAGCTTCTTTTTTGTTGTGAAGGTTCTGGTCTAATATGCTCCAAAGGTTTTCAAATAGGTCCATATCCGGGGATTGACTTAACCATGGAAGTTTATTAATCTTATTTTGGCTCAACCAATGTTATGTCGTCCTAGTAAAGTTACAAGGAACACCATCTTCCATAAATAGGAAGTTAACTTGGTTCATTTTACCACTTGAGAATATTGGTAGAAGCCTTTCATGTAATATTGAAACATATTTAACACAATTGATGTTTCCTTCACACTCCACCTGGTCTGAGCGACCATTACTCCAAATTGCACCCCATACCATAACCGAGAAACTCCATGTTTCAGCGTTGGCTGCAGTCTTTTTAAGTCAAACTCTTATTGAGGGGGACTCCATACCCATACCCTCCCACTGTCAGAAAATAATGAAAATCGTGACTCATCAGAGAAAATGACATTTGTTCAAATGATCATAGGTCTCTCCACCATTCCACCATACCATAGTAGCCCAGCTTGTGAATATACCTGATAGCTTCTTGGCTTGACCATTACCCCTGATCTTAAATGGAACACGTACATCAAATCTGTTGCCAAGGCCGCTGGAAAAATGGTGGGATCTTTCTATAGATCCGGTAGATATCTCACTGCTGATGCCATTCTCTATCTATATAAGAGCCAGGTACGTCCAAGGATGGAATACTGTTGCCACATCTGGGCAGGAGCTGCTAGAAAGGACTTGGCCTGCCTTGATAGAGTTCAAAATAGACTTCGTAGCCTCGTAGGAGATGTCCTTTTCTCTTCCTTGCAACCTCTATCTCACAGAAGAAATGTTGCGAGTTTGTCTCTGATGTATCGTTATTTTCATGGAAAGTGTTCGACTGAGCTTCAATCTATGGTCCCCCCTCGCCAAACTTTCACAAGAAACACTCGTTTAGCTGAAAACACTATCAATAATTCCCCCCTCTCTTTATCCGTGCCTAAACTTAAACGTAGATTCCATGAACAAAGCTTCTTTCTTAGAACTGCATGCCTGTGGAATTGTCTTCCGTTTTCCTGCTTTCCGGCTGACTACAATATGGTTGTGTTCAAGTCTAACGTAAATAAGTTCTTGATGAGCCGTTCCATATAAGTTATCAAATTTACCAAATTTTCATTACTAATGATTACTATATTGTCCAATTTCTACTGTACACTCTTTAACCCTTATCCTTGAGTGGCCTCTTGGCCTTGATAATGTGGTGATGCCTATGTAAAAAAAAAAAAAAAAAAAAGAAGCTCTTCTGGGACTGACACCAGCTTATGTTTCAATGTCAGAGGCTTTGCACCGAGGATCCTCTTCAACATTTCTTTTCACAAGACGCAAGGTTCTTTCAGACGACCCGAGACGAACAGGGTGAGGTTTTGTGCACTCTTTGTCTTCTCTTGTGAATTGTAATTAACAGTAGAAAGGGATATTGGATGATTTCTTGCTATTTTGCGTTGGCTAAGACCATCTTCATGTTGAGCTACGATTTGTCTTCACAGAAATTCTGATAGGTCTGATGCTCCTTTGGTTCGTAGCATGCTTCAATGTTGTTAGATGCAATTTTAATGAGATACTGCAAGTTATTTCAGCATTATTCTTATCTGTAAATATAAATAAGCATATGTTAATCTTACGAAAAATATTTATCTTAGTGTCTATTCTTTTCTGTCATATCTGTGTAGATAGAAAAATAATGTAATGGAGTAAGGATTCTAAACATGCAGCCTAATCTGTGTAAAGACACATTTTCTAGAATAAAAATAATGTAATAGATTTAAGTAAGGATTCTAGACATACAGTTTAATATCATCATATCTTGATTTTAATTTTTGTAAAAGGGCATAAACCTGGTTTAAAGCGGTTCTGTCTGGGAAATTCATCTTACTTGTCCTGTAACAGATATTGCTCTACTTATTATATAAATACAACAGCTTTGTAAATCACCCTATTAAAACACGTGGCTTTAGATTTGATGCTCATTAAATATATATTGCTTGTAAATGATTTTTTAAGAGTCTAGATTATATGCACTCCAGTTCAAAGTGAAGAGTGTTTATTACTTAAAGTAACAAAATACCAGCCTGGATTGGAGGTTTTACATTGTTGTACCAAACATGACAGTTATATTCGACGAGATATATTGGTGACGATAATTAAAAAAAAAAAACAGTTTTAATCTTTTTTGGGGGGGGGCACAAGGTAATATTTTATCGTTTTATGATTGATATCAAGTGTCTGTTTTGTCATATTGAGAGCCCTCTTACGAAAGGAGATAAATACAAGTTTAGAAGGTCATCTTTAGATTTTCATTCTTTTACTTGTATACTGGTCTCTTTCTACCTCGAGAGATAATAGATACCTTTCAGTGCGAATGTGGTACTATTATTGCGCTTGCATTATCTCTATATATATTGAGTCTATATTACTGCGTCTGCATTGTTCGTGCACATGTATCTCTTTGTGCGTGCTATTCTTTTGTGTGTGTGGTTGTTCATGATGGCCTCTTTTAAATCGTCTAGTGGATATTTATTAATTCCCTCTATCTTACGTGTGCACACGTCGTTTCAAGAATTTACACAGTTTATATACGCATTTATATAATTAGTGTACACACACGCACAATCGAGTGTTCTTGGACCTTCATAGTTGTGTTCTAAGTATATGTGTGTGCATAAGATGCATTTATATATATGTGTATTTGTGTTGAGAAGTTATAACCTCCTTTGGAGTAATTGCGCCAGAAGATATCTCACTAATGATGCAATTCTCTATCTATATAAGAGCCAAGTACGTCCACAGATGGAGTACTGCTGCCAAATCTGGACGGGGGCTGCTAAAAACGCCTATCTTGCCTTGACAGAGTACAAAATAGACTCTGTGGCTTGGTGGGGGGTGCCCTTTTCTCTACCCTGCAACCTCTTTCCCACAGAAGAGACGTAGCGAGCCTGTCACTGTTCTATCGTTATTTCCATGGCAGGTGCTCGTCTGAGCTCCATTCTCTGGTCCCCCCTCGCCAATCTTTTTCGAAAAACACCCGACTAGCTGAAACCACCGTCAATAATTTTCCCCACTCCCTATCTGTGCCTAAATCAAAACGTAGATACCATGAACAAAGCTTCTTTCTTAGAAGTGCACGCCTATGGAACTCTGTTCCGCTTGCCTGTTTCCCTCTCGACTTCAACCTGGATGTCTTCAAGTCCAACACAAACAAATTCCTGATGAACCGCCCTCTCCCTAAGTAATGACACCTCACAATTTCTCCAATACTATTGCTACACTATCCCTTTGATTACTGTACACACAATAACCCTTATCCCTGAGTGGCCATTGGGCCTTGATAAGTGGTGAACTCCATGTAAAAAAAAAAAAAGTTGCAAAAACTAAAAAAAGTACTCTTTATATACGTGGTTACCAAAAGAACACTTAGTTGGCGCAATTACCCCAGACTTGTTGCAATTACCCCAAAGTATGGTACCTTATTTTCTGCAACTTCACACGCCGTTCATCCATTGGTCAGTCTTGCAGGAGTCGCATACATGTGGAACTACACAACAAACACACTGTTTCGGCATGATACTCCTTTTTATTCAAAGCAAATACCACTGATGAAGAAGTTGTTTAATGTTGACCCAAAGGTCTCTTTTTGTGTCTTCGCTTTCTCATTCTCCTGCTTGACCTTGTCCGGACTCTCTCGGCTAGCTGAACTCAACTAACTGACTGATTAAAATGTACTATGTGTGTTTCTATATATTTTGGTGGTAGAAGAGGAATATGGTAGAGGAAAAACACGTCGTTATGCACTTAACGCTCGTCTTTGTCAAGGTTGTTCCAGTTTTAAGCCCATAGCAGTTTCTATATGTCCAGCTTTCGCTTATAGTTCAATGGTTTTCCTTACTATTTCAGCCGTTCTCATTATTGTTATCCGTTGTATCTTTTCAGCCATCCCCATGATTCTAATCTCTCTCATTCTATTTCCAAGTTTTTTTGGGTCTTTTTAGTACTCCTACTATTAGTTTGACTTCCTCCATCTTCTCTATCTCTTTCAGTTTCGTGCACTTGCTCCGCTTTTCTGTATTCTTGATTTTCACTTTATGTTCTGTTGGAATGGTAGGACTTTTCCTTTTGTCTACTATTATGACATCCGGTCTTCTTGCTTGGAAGGGTTTATCTATTTATTATTCATGTGACTTTCTTTTTCAAATTGTTTGTGCTTGTATCATTTGTTTTGGTGTACAAAATGCAGTTGTCTTTTCTCATAGAAGGAAAAAAGATATACGTCGCGGGAAATATTCAATATGTTTTCAAAGCAAATGCATTTTCATAGCACAAAAAATGTTGACCGAAGAACCCCCCCCCTGAAAACCATGTGTACTTTTTGATTATTTAGTAAGCCCCCCCCCCCAAAAAAAAAGTTTGCTGACACACTTATTTGATAACACGAGAAAAAAAAACATGAATAATTCGTATTTCTCTTTCTTTTGTATTTATATGTGCGCCGAGATGTCATGACAGTGCCAAGCAAAGGGAAGAAAAAATAAACATGAAAATATTTTTACTTTCCACTAGTTTGCAATTCAAACTTTTATGTCATCGCACTTATTTGGTTTTCGCGAGTTACTGTTTTTCTCCTTTCATCAGTGTTTTCTGAACACTTGCTTTGTTTAATTCACCTTTCCGTCGTGAATTCTTTTGAATGCTGGGGGTATTTTAAATTCGAATGACCTCTGTGAATTCGAAATCTGACGTCGTCACTGTTATAGCCCTGTTGGGCAAAGAAAAACAGGACGTCAAAATAAACTAACAACATGTATTGCAAAGCATACAATAGGTAAGTTGGCCCATCGACTGGTTATTTTTTTTTCCTACTAAACAAAATGTGACATAAGGTCGGTTTAATGTGGGAGATAACCAGCTCCCTCCAAAAGGGGATTCTGCAAAAATAAAATTGCCTTAGTATAGATGGGTTTTCTCTCCATTGACTAAGGACAATTAATTTGAGTGCAGCATCTGCACGGACACCACACTTCAGTGACCAGCCCAGTACAAGTATCGGGTATCGTTTGACACCTTACGGCTTAGTCTTCCAGTATTTATTACGATTGGAATAGTCTATTAGTAGGTAACAAAGGTTAGTTCCACAACTACAACACCCACACACACACACACACACACACACACACACACACACATATATATATATATATATATATATATATATATATATATATATATATATATATATATATATAGAGAGAGAGAGAGAGAGAGAGAGAGAGCAAAGACCGTGCTACGAAATAGGCAAATTGCATGCTGGTAATTTCCTTTAATAATATTTTCATGAAAGTAAAATTTAGTATTAAAATCACGTTTGATCTTTCAATTATTAATTAAATAAACATTTTTTTTAAATTAAAATCATTTTAAACGCTTACGTTTTAACATTTGCGCACAAAGACCACACTATCGTGATAGAAAATTTAATTATATAGAAAATACTAGAAAAGGAAATGCCCGCTAAAATAAATGGCGCGGTCTTATTGATTTCTTAAGCATTTGGGGATTAAGGGATTAATTTATAAACCACATCACAATAATTAAAAACAACAAAAAAAGACAAAAACAGTATCGATAGAAAGGGAGATCAGTTCAACCAACTCCCAGTGTTCTATGTCCAGCTGTTTAAGTGTCTATAAGGCTTCAGTACCTTGCGGGAGAAAAGACGGACAGACGGCCAGACGGCCAGACAGACATGATCAACTTTGTGAAGTAGCTGTGAAATGTGTTTGCTTTGCTGAAGTGCCCTGAACAATGTAATGCTGACGTAGAGATACTTAACCTTTAAGTGAAAACGAAAAATCATCTTGACTCATAAATGGATTAACCTTGAAAGAAGAGGAAAGAAATCGACAATCATCCGATTAATCCTCGCATATATAATCAATTACGAAACAACGATGACCTAATAGTCGAAATTATTTGGAGGGGATTATGATGCTTTATGTTTAAATAAACAAAAAAAACAAACATTTTATATATATATATATATATATATATATATATATATATATATATATATATATATATATATATATATATATATATATATATATAAGACTGTTTGACCTACCAGCTATTCGGTCATGTTTACAGTCTAGCAAAAAAAAAAGATGATCCACTTTTGAGATGACGATTGACAATCTATAAAATATTTTACTCGTTTTTTCCGTAGTTGATCCATACATTACGCGTTGCAAAAAGCCAAATTTTTAAAAGTCGAACTGCTTTAGTAAGGGCTAAATTCGTGAAATTTGGCTTTAAAAAAGACAATGAAGTAACTTTAGTGAAACGTTACGCAATAAAGGGAACATTCGAAATAAATAGGTAAAAAAACGAAGAACATTGTCTGCTAAGAGATGCTGATGTAATAAATTAAAGATTGTTACAATGTAATTTCGTTATTTGTAATGAACAATGTTTTTTTTATTGCATTTTCACCCCAAACAAGGCAGAGTATCACTTTGATATAGGGGACTACTATCTGGGACATAATTGCAGGTATACTATGTTGGGAGTTGAGCAGCAAGATGTCTGTGTACATTACACTTGAACTTCTGCATGTCAATACAATCGCGGAAGCAAAAACCCAGAAGGAAATTAAACAATCTAACAGTTCTGGAAAGAAACTATTAGAGTAGAAGGCTTTCTGATATCTGGAATCTCTAATGTATGGAGGTGAGATTTTGCTGCATGTCGGGTTTGTTGAGGGGATTTACGTCGGAGCATCTACTATTAAAATACTTGTAAAATAGGCAGAGAGATTCAACATTTCATCGATAGGAGAAAGGCTGAAGCAGCTGACAGTTTGGGACTTATTAGGTTGGTGACTCTCTTTTAAACTCTGCCCAGGAGTGAGAGACTAGTAGCAGATGCGTCAGCCCAAATGTGACAAAAATACTCCATACATGGGCGAATGGTGGCCTTGTAGAGGTACAGGATACTTTCAGGCATAAGTAACTTTCTAGCATGGTAGAGGGAGCCCACCTTCCTTGCAACAGCTGCGGCAATGTCCTCGATGTATCTGTTCCAACTCATGTTCCCTGTGAACGTTAAGCTGAGGAGTTGTAACGAAGTACTTTTAGGTAATCTATCATTAGCAATAGCTATTTGTGGTTGAGAAGGTTTATTGTAATTATTAAAGGAAACGAGCTTAGTTTTGGCAGCATTGAATGTGACCATCCATTTTTGCTCCCATTCAACGACAGACTTGCCTGAGATATGTGCTTATTCGTTTTCCCCACATGCCTGCTATGGAGCATGATGTCATCAATAAATATATCCATCTCAGAGACAATTTTATCAGAGAGGTCATTTATGAATAGCAGAAATAATAAAGGTCCAAGGATCGACCCTTGAGGTACACCCACATTTATATCATTTTGTTTTGATGTACTACTATTGAGGACAACCTGGATTCTTCTTTTATTTAAGAAGGATTAAATTATGTTAAGTAGTCGTCCAGTAATACCATATGATTTGATTTTCCTGAGAAGACAATCATGCCATACCCTGTCTGAAGACTTCGATATATCTAGGGCTACTGCCCTACCTTCCCCTGCTTTATCCAGTATATGGCATATACGTTCAGAGATTACAGTAAGAATATTTGCAGTAGAACAGGGTTGTCTAAATCCATATTGTTGGTCAGACAGAAGTTTAGCAACTGTAAGGTTGTAGACTAAAGCTTGATTAATTATGAACTCAAATATTTTGGCGAAAAGAGGGAGGAGGCTAATAGGGCGATAATTTACTGGGTCACTTCTTTTGCTACAATTCTTGTAAACCGGAACCACAGAAGCAGTTTTCCAGCAATCAGGAAAGCAAGATTCGTTTAGGCATTTGTTGAAAAGTTTGGAGAGAACTGGAGCAACCTCAGGAGAGCATTTTTTAAATAGTACACATGCTTTTGAGGCGTCTAGGTTTTTTATGATATTATGCACCTGAGAAGGGGTGATTGTCAGATCTTCTTGTGTGGCGTCTGTCCAGAAAGGAAAATCCGGGAGGGAGTGGTTTGCTTGGTCCAAGGTAGAGTTTGAGGCAGACTCCTCAGTTGCCGTGCAAACAAACTCATGATTGTTGGATATTATTGATTACTCATTATTTACTACACTGTTGTAGATTTTTCAGAAATCATGAGTTCCTAATTTCTGCATTTCAATGCATTTTCTGGTGGTTTCGGTGTGTACTGTCTTAGCTGTGACTATTTCTTTCTTACAATTACTTCTAGCTTCTATAAACTTTTGTTTGTTTGTACTGGACTTATGTCGAATAAATTTGTGGTATGACTGCTGTCTTTGAGCAATGGCAGCTGCACAAGTAGAAGTAAACTATTGGGGAGAGTGGCGTTTGCTATAGAACTTCCATGTGGGAACATGTGCCTCAATTGCTGCTTTTAATCATTTAGTGGCTTTATTTGCACACTATTCCACAGGAAGAGAAAAGATACTTCCCCATGGGGCATCTCTGATGAGATCCCTGATGGCTTCCCCGTCAGCCTTTTTATAATACCTTGTCATTTTGAGCAATGGCCCTTCAGCTTCGGGTTGAGAGTTTAGGGTGATTTCTACCATTATAATAGCATGATCAGCATTCCCGAGTGGGCTGTGGGCATTTGTTACACAATCATCGGGAACTGTGGTCAGAAATAGATCTAGAAGTGAGGCATGTTGATCTTGTCGATCTGGGAGACGGGTCGGAAACGTAAGTGTTTGTGATAGAGAATGAAATATAGAGAAGCTATGTTACCAGCTGCATCTGTGTAAGTAGAGAAACCAAGCCAATTACTGTGGTGGATATTAAAGTCACTAAATACATGTACTTGCGCGTTAGTATCAAGGGAGAGTGCTACATCTATGCTGTCAGAGACTTGGTTGATTAAGGCCGAGTATTGGGTCGAGGGAGACCTGTAGAGAAAATATAAAAAGCTAATGCTATGTTGCAGGTTAAGTCTAAAGCACATGGAGTCCTGGTTGTTTGATTCTAGTTTGATTCTCTAGTCAATGGGAGGGTCTTTCGAATATAGACTCCAAGTCTGTGCACATGTCTGTCTGAGTCCTTACGGCAAAGTGGAAGATAACCAGGCATGTTAAAGTGGTTAGAGAGAATGGAAGAGTGTAGGTTAGTTTCACTTAGTGCCGATATATCTGGGGTATTTGCTAGGAGAAATGTTTCAACATCATCTAAATGTGTTCTAAGCCTGCAGATATTCGTGAATGCAAGCCTCAAGGGAGGGGACGAATTGGTTTTGTTTGAGTTTACGCCTGATGTAATCGTAATTTTTGATTAAGCTGTCATTTTATTTTATTTAAAAGTTTAAATTTTAGGGTAAGAGGTGCTGGAAAAATTGGCTGTGCAGAATATCAAACATGCAACACGAGTATTACCCGTTTGCAAACCTAAACTGCTTAAGGAGTGGATAGGCTCTGCCTAACGCCTGGCTTTCATACTCCTTTGCCTATTAGCCAAGCACAGAGGTGCAATCACAGGGACTCGATAGAAACTCCCAACGTTTGACCCTGTTTCCTGACTAGGGTAATGAACGCCATTCCCCACTTCTGCCACATTCCTATCCCCGACTCTTCATCTACAGGATTGTAACCTCGGGAAAATCCACCAGAGATGGGTGCAGAGTCCCTTTCCATGCACAACATGAGACTACAACCATCCCGATATTATACAACTGATGATGAGGTAGCCGCTCTAAGCGCTACCAAAAAGTTAGGACTCAGAATACAGCAGCCAGACAAACTGTCAAACCGGTACCCTCAACCCATCAGACAAAAATCAACCCAATCCAACTGCATCGATATATATGGCACTCAAGATGCCCAGTTTTAGGGGATAGGAATGTGGCAGAAGTGGGGAATGGCGTTCATTACCCTAGTCAGGAAACAGGGTCAAACGTTGGGAGTTTCTATCGAGTCCCTGTGATTGCACCTCTGTGCTTGGCTAATAGGCAAAGGAGTATGAAAGCCAGGCGTTAGGCAGAGCCTATCCACTCCTTAAGCAGTTTAGGTTTGCAAACGGGTAATTTGTTTGAGTCACCAACTCTAGGAAGGTCGTTGACCAGGATTGAAGAGGCCTCCCTCCCCTTTATTTAATGCCAAGACGTACGAAGTCAGTAGCACAGGTTTAGCTTAAGAGTTTTCTGTCTCCTAGACAGATGACCTAAGAAGATCTACAGGTCCATCAGCACGGAGAGGGTTAGCCCCATACCTGGGTCCTAAACCAGGTATTTCTGTTACCCAGCGTGGATAGTTATGATTAATTGAGTTAGTACTAAAGGTTATATCTACTGAAAGGTTACACTCCTCAAAATAATTGAAAATGATATTACTATGCTTTCCATCTTATTGTTATCAATTATTTTTTTATTATTATTAGAAAAGAGGGATAAGTAAATAAATCATGCGGTGGAAGCATTTAAATTTGCAACTAGTTGGTTTAAGAGAGGAGTAAATATATGGTAAGAATATTGTTTATATATTAGTTTAAGAATAGGATAAAATGTTAAAGTATGATTCAAAGTGATACTAAGAATTAAGATAACATTTGATGCACGAAGTCATGATATTTAAGTCGATAAGAGGGATAATGAAATGTATCTATTCAATACAGATTAAAGTAACGATATAATTATGATTGAAAGTACATTTCAGTACAGGTGCAACTTGAAGTAAGGTATAAGTTATGGAGAATTCAGTATGAATAATTAGATATAAATAGCAATATGGTCATATTTGCAGTAGATACGAACATTGTAGATATTAAGCATATTACTTAAGTAAAGTTCTGACTGTTTACGTTTAAAAATAAATCTTCATTTCATTAAAATTTGGAAATGTATTTTCGCATAAACATGAGTAGCGGCTCTTTTTTGTATTAATTTGAATTAGAAAAAAATGGTTCAAACTAAGGTTAAGATACAGTATCAATGTATATCAGATTCAAAAGATGAGTACTATTTTTTATAGAAATGTTAATAAACTCATATTTTCTGCATGCTATTAGATTTTCTGTTAAAAAAAACACACACACAAAAAAACACAAACATATTTCTCATGTCATGGAATTTCCACGAGTCGTACGAGTTTGTATTATTTGGATTATTCAAGAACCCATGATGTAACAGACAAAGTACTAAGTAAAGTTCAGTTCTAAGTGACTCTCTTCTGGAGGTTGAAGGTTCAATTCTCAGTGTGGGCGATACTAAGAACACAATTGCGAATTGCTTAAAGCGTCTATTTGGTCATGCCAGACGAAAAATATAAATTAATTTAGCAATGTTAGCTGATGATTAATCTATGCCCTCAAGTGGCTCTTAGCCTTGGTAAGTGGTAACCCAACAGTGACAAAATAAAAAAACTATATTTTACAACAATCATTATTTTCTTATCAATCGAATACCTAGATTTTACACGTGTCAAGTACAAAATATTATAGATGTAATATAATTTATATAAGTAAACTTTCTAACGTTTAAATGATTGTAATCTCTAGTTTAGTACTTATTTTGCTGTGCCAGGACTCTTCCTGCAAAAAGGAAGACGCAACGTGCCTATTGGATTACCCAGATAAAATGAAACGGATCTCCTGTCGTGTTAGCATAACAATCTCATAAATACGAATGACGTGAAACAAAAGACAATATATTGTTATTGAAGGTGGATGATATTGGATAACTATTTAGTATGGAGCTGTGGACAATATCCAAAACTAAAATTGATTTGCATATATGACAAAGAAAGCTACATTCATAAACAAAAATCCCAGAAGTAAATAGTTCACAAAAAAGTATATTCATGCTTAAAGTTTTCTTGTCTAGTGGATGGTGGATGTACAAAGTATTGTGCCATACCTAAGCAGCGCTTTTCCTAGGCTGATTCTTTCTCCAAATGAGGGAGTTTCATAAGAATATCAAATGCATAAACGATTCCCAGTTGCTAGGATATCCTCCTCAGGGGAAATGACAGCGTTAAATTTTGTGTGGTAGATGTCGATATCCCCTACATACAGCGCCTGGTAATCTCAAACAGATACTCATCAGATACTGATCAGCCTCAACGTTGCTTAATTTTAGTGATTAAATGAGAACTGCATGGTCAACGTGATTATAATGTACAATTACAAGGACCAGTAAGAGTTTAAATATAGATATTTTATACTAATTGAACATGTGTGCGTTTCAGATACGAATATAACCATTATATATTACCATTTATACTGCCATTATATATGACCATTTACATATGGCATCGCTAAAAATATTAGAATTCTCAGAATTTTCAAATAGTCATATGATAAGTTTATGTTAAGCTGCAATCAATCAGCATGAAATCGCCGCAAACCTCGGTATTCAACTTTCCACTGTTAAGCAATTAATTGTTAAGGAATACAATATCATCGTCCATGAGGAAAGCCTGACAGCTGGTATTTCTTTGCTTCTTTTATGTGCAAATTTTACCTGTATTTTTTTCAAAACTAAAATAACAAACTTGTTAAAGTAAAAAAATTAAACAGCATTATAAAATAAATCTTTAATTTTATTTAACATTAATTTAAACTCAAATTATAATAAATCTGAACACTGTGTGCTGAAATTAGAACACCGTTAATATTACGAATCACCTTGGTAAGTGGAAAATCATTCTCAAATAGTATTTAGGAAAAAACGTTTCCGTTAAAAACGTATCGAAGGTAAAATAAACACACACACACACATATAAAGGGTGAAATGATGAAATTGTCGCCCTAGAAAAGACATCATTCCATTTCCGTTTGATGAAAACCAGTGTTCTTTTTTTGTTTCAAACCATCCACTATTAGGTTGGTCCAAAAACAATATCATTTTCTCACATTACTTTTATATTTGATTTCTAAATTAATTCATTTTCACTCTATCAAATAATGTTATTCAGTACCGTTCTCAATCTCTTCATTCATTTTTTTTGTAGGCTTTTCGACAGCTTGAACAAAATTCAAATCCACACGATTTTCTTGTTCCAGTTAAAACTAGGCCGAAAAGCTGCCGGGACAGCTCGTGATATCAATGATGCATTTGTCCAAGGAATCACTGACAAACGTGTGGCACAACGGTGGTTCAAGAAATTTTGTAATAGTGACAAGAGCCTCGAAGATGAAGTCGGTTCTGGCCGGCCGACTGCGGTTGATAACAAACATTTGAAAGCCTTAATTGAAGCCGATCCTCGCAAAACCTTACGAGAAGTTGCTGTTGAACTCGAGGTCGACCACTCCACAGTCGTTTTCTATTTAAAGCAAATAGTCAAAAAAAAAAAAAGTAAAAAAAGTTGGATAAATGATAATGAATTGAATGATAATAAAAAAGTGTCATCTACACTCCTTCTGCACAACAAAAACAACCCATTTCTCGAGCAGATTGTAACATGTGATCAGAAGTGGCTCTTCTATGACAACCAGCGACGTTTGGCACAGTGGTTGGATGCCAGAGAAGCTCACCAACAAAATTGCACCAAAAAAGGTTATGGTGACTGTGTGGTAGTCTGTCCAGGAGTCTTAAATCTGGGCGAAATGATTACGGCGGCAAAGTACTGCTGACAAATTGTCAAAATGGACCAGAAGCTCCAATATATGTGCCCTAGATTGGTCAATTTGAAGGGACTAATTGTCCTCCATAACAACGCTCGCACCCATGTTGTTCAACTGACTCTGCAGAAGCTGAACAAATTGGGCTACAAGACTCTACCTCATCTGCCATATTCACCGGACCTCTCGCCCACCGATTCTACCTTTTTTACAAAAAATCAATTTGATCTTATATTTGGTTGACAATTATTTATTAACAAAAGATCAAATTGATTTTTTGTAAATAAATATTTGTCAAATAAGTATATCTTCATTTCTGTTTTATTTTTAGATAAATAATATCCGTCCAAAGATTGGGTGTAAATTTCATTCAAATTAACTTTATATTTCTTGAGAAATACGACAAAAAAAACCAATGTGCCAAATACTTTTACTATCCAGTATTGGGGTGCCTTCTGATTCATTGAAATATTGTAGTAAGATTAAATAACTGCTTAAGAATAAAATTTCTAATTGGTTGAAATGTTGAAGCAAGATGAAATGACTGCTTAAGAATGAAATTTGACGGTATGTTTAATACTTTTGCATATTGGTAATATCTATCTAAAAATGAAACGGAAATGAAGATATATTTAGCTGACAATCATTTATTAACACATCTTCAGTTGTTGGAGTTATTTCCTATTCTTTGTCTTGGTCTCCTTTGCGACTGAAACTATATACAACCTGTGCTAGTTCACGGACAACGTTACACTGAAAGGAGTTAGGCAAGTCCATTCTACAGCAGATATCCTAACTGTAATCTCGGAACGTATATACCATACACTGGACAAAGTAGGGGAGAGTAGAGTGATAGTCCTAGATATATCTAAGGCTTTTGACAGAATATGGCACGATGGTCTTCTCAGGAAAATCAGATCATATGGTATCACTGGAAGAATACTTAACATAATTAAATCCTTCTTAAGTAAGAGAAGAATTCAGGTTGTCCTCGACGGTCGTACATCAAAACAATATGATATAAATGCGGGAGTACCTCAGGGGTCTATCCTTCGACCTTTATTATTCCTGATATTCATAGATGACCTTCCTGATAAAATAGTCTCTGTGATGGGTATATTTGCTGATGACACCATGCTGTACAACAGGCACGAGAGGAAAACAAATGAACACATATCTAAGGAAATGGCAGGAACACTAGAGGAAGACCTCATATCTGTAGTGAAATGGGGAAATAAATGGATGGTCACATTCAATGCTGCCAAGACTACTAAGCTTGTTTCTTCAATAATTACAAGAAACCTTCTCAACCACCAATAACAATGGTTAAAAGTATTTTACCTGAAAGTACTTCTTTTAAACTCCTTGGCCTAATGTTCATAGGGAACATGAGTTAAAACGGATGTATTGAGGGCATTGCCAGGGCTACTGCGAGGAAGGTGGGCTCTCCTTAGCATGCTAGAAAGCTACTTACGCCTGAAAGTATCCTGTACCTCTAAAAGGCCACCCTTCGCCCATGTATGGAGTATTGTTGTCACATTTGGGCTGGTTCATCTGCTGCTAGTTTCTCACTCCTGGACAGAGTTCAAAAGAGAGTCGTCAATCTAATAGGTCTTGAACTGTTATCTAAGCTTTAACCTCTGTCTTATCGACGAAATGTTGCATCCCTCTGCATGTTCTACAAGTATTTTAGTGGTGCATGCTCCAACGAGCTATAAGCACTTTTACCCCCTCGACGAAGGTTAAAATACAGTATTAATATATATTAGATTCAAAAGAAAGGTACTATTTTTATAGAAATGTTAATAAACTCATATTTTCTGCATGCTATTAGATTTTCTGTTAAAAAAAAAACACAAACAAATTTCTTGTGCTATCCAGAAAAATATCAGCTTTATTGTTGTGGTGGCACACATTCATTTGCATATGTGGATAGTAATTACACATAAATAGGAAGACTCAGTTAGTCTGAGTGTGTGTTCACCAGAAGCCACCGAAGGCCGCCGAGAGCAGATATGTTTCTCCAGCAAAGACTCTCTTATTTGACACCATTATGTAAATATCCTGTAAATATACCTTTTCCTAATACACTTCTTATTTGATCTACCTTCGTTTGTTGAGTCGTCATTTGTATTGCTTTCTACGTTACTTGTTTCAACCTGCA
This sequence comes from Euprymna scolopes, assembly GCF_053919585.1. Lineage (NCBI taxonomy): Eukaryota > Metazoa > Mollusca > Cephalopoda > Sepiida > Sepiolidae > Euprymna > Euprymna scolopes. Next base: position 24,047,859 of record NC_136483.1, on the reverse strand, counting down.
AACTTAATATTTATGCAAACATATTTGTGGATTAAACATATTTCTCATGTCATGGAATTTCCACGAGTCATACGAGTTTGTATTATTTGGATTACGCAAGAACTCATGATGATCATGTTTCAACCTGCAAACTTAACAGTGACGACGAGGATGAACGTCAAATATAACAGTTGACGAAGAAATGGAAAGAACTGACTAAAAAAAAAGTACAACGCAACGGTTGACCTTTCTAAGGAATACAAGTTTTGACGAACGAAATAGTCGTAAAAACGGATTTTACGCTAAAGTGAAGTTCGACTCAAGCGGAAAAAATGAATAATTCAGCGAACATTGGAAAACTGTAAAATATTTTCCTCGCGAAGTACAATACTAAAAGAAAGAAACGGTTGTTTCCCAAATTCCAAGAACAAAAACTACATTCAGGTTAAAAAAAAGTAACCTCGATTAATAGTATTTTATTTACTAAAATACTAGTCGGAAAAAAAGGAGACAAACCAAAACCTTTAATCGCAGTCTCAAAGAAAAAAAAAAAAAACTCGAACGTGGCAAAAAAAAAGCGACGATTTACGCCGTTTCCCGTGGAATCCATCTAAAAAAAAATGGCAAACTGTAAAAGTGAATTTTTGTAAAACGACAAACAGATTCGTATTACTAAATTACGAAGAACAGATTCGTATTACTAAATTACAAGGAAGTAACATACGAAGAAAAAAAAGTTCACCAGTGGATTTCCTAAATTGCTGTAAATACCAACTAAAGACTTTTTGGTAAACCAAATTTTTCTCTTCGGTATTTAAAAAAAAATACCACAGTTAAACTAAAATCACGGAAAGATTTTTTTAAACTAAAGTTGTCACTGGATAACGGATGTAACACAGTAAAACGTCACGCAAAAAAAAAAAAAAATTTAAATGTAGTCCATACATTTTATTTTTTGTGACTCGAGTTGAAAAACTTTTTTTTTCCTATGGAAAGAGTTGTACTTAAGTTCGGCTGTTATTTATTAGGAAATGCCTAAAACGGAAAAGTAAATCGTATTTTGTGGTTTCAGCAAACGCCTCAGTTCTTATGTTGTGGTTGGATGAGCTTGACTCGCTAGCAAAGTGAGAAAATATTATTCGAGCAGCGATATTACTATTGAAAACAGGAACTATGAACAATTTTTTTTTGTAACACAAGCCATTTTATATGGTACGGATATTGTGTTGCATGTGAAATTGTACAATTCTTCTTCGTAACTGCATTACTGCTACTGAAGGATACAAAAAAATGGAAGATTTATCTAGAATGTTAATGCAATTTTTGCAGACGCAACAAAAGGCGCAATCCGAGCTAGATGCATGTAGAGAGGAGGAATTATTGAAATGGCAAATGGAACAAGAAGAAAGGCAGAAGAAATTACAATTTGAACAAGAAGAAAGGCAGAAGAAATTACAATTTGAATATGAATAAAGGCAAAATGAACGTTTTGCTAAAACACTGGAACTATTAAAGACTAATCGAGAAAATGTTGACAGTGCTAATTTCTCGCATACACCTATATTTAATAGCATGGACACATTTAATTATGTGCAGGAGAAAGAAAAGACTTTTGAAGCATACTATACAAGATACGAGGATGTCTTTCAACTGAACTGCAAAAGTTGGCCAAATAGCCAGAAAGTGAGCCTTTTACTCAGGAAGTTGGGTGTAAGAGAACACAGCAAGTTCGTAGATTATATACTACCTAAAAAAACTAAGGAATTAGATTTCATGGAAGCTGTAAAATTACTAAAAGAATTATTTAATCCGAATATATCTCTTTTTCATAAGAGATGGTTGTGTATGAATCTAAGGAAGATGGACAACCAAGATTATTTGACATACGTATCAGTTGTCAATAAAAACTGTGATAATTTTAAGCTAGCGGAACTAACAATAGAAGATTTCAAATGCCTAATCTTCGCACAAGGGTTAGCTCCACAAAAAATGCAGAAATGCGCAGACGAGTGTTGTCTAAGCTGGAAGCTGAGCAAGATTTAACACTTCAGAAAGTAGCAGAGGATTGTCAAAGGGCCATTACACTAAAAATGGATTAAAAAAGATAGAAGAATCCGGAGTGGCATATGTAAGAAAGGTTAGAAAACCATACACACCAACCAAGAACTATACAAATAAAAGCAGTCAAAACGGAACGAGATATTCCAAATATAATAATTATGATTATAGTAAAGAATATAACAAGTCTCTTCCTAGATATAACTGTAAGAGATGCGCAGAAAGACATTGGGAATCGGATTGCCCTTATAAGAAGAAAAAATGCTACATTTGCAAGAAAGTCGGACACAAAAGCGATTGTTGCAGATATAAAGATTTCACCAGAAAGAGAGTACAGCAAACAAAATCAAATGAAAAATTAGTCAAAATCGGCGAAAATACATAAAAGCGGAAATATTTAAAACGCCAATAAAATTACAACTGGATTCAGGATCCGATATTTCTATAATAAACTTGAATACATGGAAAAAGTTGGGTAAACCAACCATGATGAAAACAAGTAAATCAGCTCGGACGGTAACTGGTGGTGAGATAAAATTTGAAGGAGAAGTTATCCTTCCGATAAAATTGAAAGGGATTACGAAGAAATTAAAAATATTCGTATTGAAAAATAGCGAAAACCTGTTTGGAATAGATTTAATTGAGAATTTTGGACTCTGGGATAAGCCAATTAATACATTCTGTAAAAAATAGAATGTACTACTCCAACAACAGAAAATATAAAAGAGGACTTAAAAAATTATTCCCTGATGTATTTATGACTAAATTAGGTCGTTGCAATAAATTTAAGGCACCTGAACCAAATAAAAAAACGCCACATTCAAGATGGTGATTATACAACAGCAGTCGAAGAGGATGAAACCATGGACATCATATACGAATCCTTTAATTTGGAACCGCCTCAATATACACCTGAACCCCGAAGATCAGGTAGAAAAAGAAAGTTTAATGAACCATTAATGTTAAATCCCAAGAGAAAAAGATATTGAAATCTTTGCGACTTCAAATATTGGGAGGAGGGTGTTGTGGTGGCACACATTCATTTGCATATGTGGATAGTAATTACACATAAATAGGAAGACTCAGTTAGTCTGAGTGTGTGTTCACCAGAAGCCACCGAAGGCCGCCGAGAGCAGATATGTTTCTCCAGCAAAGACTCTCTTATTTGACACCATTATGTAAATATCCTGTAAATATACCTTTTCCTAATACACTTCTTATTTGATCTACCTTCGTTTGTTGAGTCGTCATTTGTATTGCTTTCTACGTTACTTGTTTCAACCTGCAAACTTAATATTTATGTAAACATATTTGTGGATTAAACATATTTCTCATGTCATGGAATTTCTACGAGTCGTACGAGTTTGTATTATTTGGATTACGCAAGAACTCATGATGTAACAGATAAAGTACTAAGTAACGTTCAGTTCAGGTTGAAGATATTATTCTCAGTGCGGGCGATACTAAGAACACAATTGCGAATTGCTTAAAGCTTCTATTTTGTCACGCCAGACGAAAAATATAAATTAATTTAGCAATGTTAGCTGATGATTAATCTATGCAACAACCCCGACAAGCAGGATAATCCCACCCCTACATAGTAGAGATCCCTAGATGTATGAAACTCTTCTACCCCAATATTTTCTTCCCCAGTACTGCTAGACTTTGGAACCCCCTTCCGAGATTCTGCTTTTACAACTGTACTGACACGCAGAAGTTCAAGTGTAATGTGAAAAGAAATTTTACTGCTCAACTCCCAACATAGTATTGTAACACACCTCCCGTGGTGAGGTCAAACAACTGACCCCTGATCGTCTTCGTACTTCGGCTCATGATGTCTAGTTCTCCAGGATGCTATCACATTAAGTTCTGAACGTCTCGGTGTAGAATTCTCTGGAAGCGGAAAAACGAAAGCTGCACTCCCCAGTAAGAAAAATAGACAATTTGATTCTATTCTACTAAAAATTAATTTCACAAAAATTACAAACTTTTACAGATATGTACACTTCAGTTCTTAGCACATTTTTAAAGTCAGTTCTTAGCACGTTTTTAATCTCAAATATCTCTCCTTTGTAGATAGCAAAATGGCAGAATGGAGAGGGGGGTCAGGGGTTGAGAGCTGGTTATTATCTCGAGATTCCACGCAAATCTGTCTCCGATCTGTCCCCGATCTGTCTCCAATCTGTTCAATTTCCAGCGGCACTTGCCTTATATATTCCGGGTCGGGTCAGGGTGGAAAATCCACCCAGCCAATCAAATCACGGTACGTATCTGGGGGCTTTCCAATCTAAATTGCGTGTGTGCACTTCACCAATATTACCAATTTTGTAATCTGGGACCAAAAATGATATCTGTTCCCATGACCTCCAGGGTTAACGCCTGTCAATTTTCCTTGCTTAAAACTCAGAAAACTTGGCCCAGTGCTCCTCAGGCCAGACGAATGTCATTGTCATTATTCTAACATTTCCTGTCGTCTATTTTTCAAATAACAAATATATTTCTGGCTTTGACAATAAAACAAAATATAAATCTGATTTTAACAATGAAACAAAATATATATCCATATCTTCTAATTCAAATATTTCGATATCCGCTGTTGTCCGGGATTAAATTAAGCAATCTTAGGATATTTACCCGGTCCTTCACAGGTCCAGGGGCGTCTCAACCTCCCCAATGGGGAGCCAGTCGCTCCCTCAAGTCGATCACGTTACAATATACCTGTAACTTTTGTCCCTGATAGTAGCCTTCTACATCAAAGTGGCAACTGTGCCTTGCTTGGGGTGAAAATCGTATAAAAAAATTAGAAAAAATCTCAAGTTTGGGCTTTGTTACGGTTTTTGTGCCCTAGTTTAGGGGGAACAAAATGCCGCAAACATATTAATTAAAAATAAAAAGAGTGAAAAAAATATAATTTGAAAAAAGAAAATTTTATTACAAATATAACCCTAACGCCCTCTTTTGTCCGAGGGCTGGGCCGCATCCGTCGCTAACCTGGTTCACGGGAGCATATTTGTGATGTACTTCTGGCCGTGTTCGTCACTCCCGGCTCACAGGACTATAGATGCAACCCAGCAGGGCTACATTCTTACTTGTCTAGTGGTGGACCCCTCAAGGGTGACCAGACTCTCACTGGTCACTGGAAAATATCTCTCTGCTGCTCAGGGCACGCGAAATGGGCATGGCCCTAAGTCCGTGTGGCAACATCGTCCACTTCAGCTGTCACTCTGGCTTCGTGCTGGATCCAGTCTGTCTCCTTCATCATCTGGTGTCAGGGCATACCTACATATCTTCATTCAGGCCGGCAATCGAGAAACAAAGAAAAACTCTGGTTCATTTTCGTAAAAACTAAACAAAATAATTATTCATAAATCATTTTACACTTGTTTAAAGTCGAGTTCTTTGATCCGAGCTTCATGATGCAGGTTGTATAACTTAAGTTCCTCTAATTAATTTCCCAGCTAAGAACAAGCTTTTCGACTTAGCCCTTATGAGCCCCCCCCCTCCCAGGCGGGGTGAGAGCGATGTGAACGCCTCGATGCCAGCCAGTAAAAAGACTCTAACTCTAAAAAGCCAATCTTTTTATAAAACTGGCCTCTTCCCCCCTCTGTCATATTGAAGATTACTTTTCTTTTTCTTTCCTCTGGACCTCTTTTTTTTTCTCCATCCCATTATCTTATTCTTTTTCTTTTCTCGTGAACTCCTTTCTCTATCCCCTTATTTTATTCTGTTCATTTTCTCTTTTCTTGTGACCCTCTTCTTCCTCTTTCATGACCATATCTCTCCCTAGGTTCAATTTATTTATTTATCTGTCCAACTAACTTATCACTGGCTTAGTGGCCTGGTAGTTAAATACAACAGGTAGACCCAAATGACAACATCTCCCAGACACTAAAGCAGACCTTTTGAATCCAAGTCATTGTACCTGTCTCATTCAATTAGTAGTTAAAATTTATTTTTACCAAATCCAACTAGAAAAACAATCTCTTGTTCCAAGGAATCCTATTATCAGATTTTATATTTTCTTTTCATTGAAAAATATACTATTTCTTCTCTGGTGGACAGAAATCTCATAAATATTTATTTTTCCTTGACGAAGTGTTAGCATGCCCCTCCCCTAACCATACCTCATCCTCTCCTATCTCCATCTAGCTGAACAGGATACCTGGCACTGCCTGAGATCCCGTTACATAAAGGAAAAGAAAAGAAAAACAAAATAGAAAGGAAACGAATTACTAATAAGCTTTTTACAATAGTAACAGTGCAAAGAGGAATAACTCCCTGTTTACTAGTTATTTCCCTTTTGATTGAAGTAATTGTTTTTGTATAATAATTTTTGTTTTTATATTTTAGATGTAAATGCTTTTGGTCAAATATAATCCAGAAAAATCTATATTTACCAGTTATTGATGAAAGAGATTTTTTTCTCTGTATCTTGTTGTCCAGTTCATCTGTTATTTAACGACTCGAATTTGCTTGTGATTTCTTCGGTCGGAGTCATAAGGTCTGGTCGCCTATGAACGCGCCCCAGTGTTGTATTATAACTGACTATAAATAGCAATCGTACGCTGTTTATAGTTGTCGCTATAGAATGTTCTAGAGAAACAGAAAAAAATATACTTTTCTGTTCCGTCTTTTGAAAATTTCCAGAGACGCTAAAAAATGTTTTACATTCAAATTTTTAAGTAATACTTTTTATATTATTTTATATGATATTTTATTGTTATTTCTTTTTAATCAAGTAATTTATTATATTTTATATTATTATATAATATTTTAAGTATTTTTATTTTGTTATAATCATTAATTATATTAATAATTAGGTTTATTATATTTTTATTATATGTTATTATTTGGATAATTAATATTACCCTTTGTGTAATAAATCATACTTTTTTCATATCATAAGAGGGAAGTATGTCCTCCTATGACAGCTGACGATGACGGATGAAGTTAAATGCCATAAATTTGAACTAATGATGATCACTTAAACTTGAATTCGAACAAATACAACAAACAAACAAAGCTGAACATTATCTTAACTTATAGAAACCGTTATTTTTCGTTTTTGGATCCAAGCAAATAGAAAGTAAACATTAAAAAGTAAGTAATTTTGTTGTATCTTTAAAATTCACATATTTTTTCTTTATTCTAAAGCGTGTAAGTTTTCGTTTTTAGATAAACATTTTAGAAAAAATTCACGATAATTTAAACAACAGTTTTCCATTGAAAATTACAGGATTTGAAGGATATAAACTCAAGATAAATAACTTCCGCATACAAAATAATTTCTCTTCAGCATGATATAACTTTAGTTTCTAAATAACTTCGATCTCTACAGAAAAAACAGAGAGAAAAACGGTTCGATGGCAAACGAGTGGAAAAGACTAGGAAAAGGTATTTGAATTTATCCTTATATGCCCGTATTGTGTTTGATCAGTATTGTTAGAATGTACTAATGCTCAAGAGAGCAAAAGAAAAGTACAAAATAATAGATCATTACGGTTTTCATAAACAAAAATAGATTTAAACAAAGAAAATTCTCTTATTTTCACCTTTTATTCTAAAGCATAGTAGTTTGCTTTGTTATATTTTGAAATCATTTTCTTCCTTGTTAACCGTCCGAAAGATCCTACATTCTTTTAACTTTTATTCACGCCAAACGAGGCACAGTGCCACTTGGACATAAGGACTACTATTCGGAATCAAATCTAGAGTGATACTATGTAGGGAGTTGAGAAGCCAGATTTCTGTTTATATTGCACTTGAACTTCTGCATTTTAGTAAAGTCAGAGCAGCAAGAGACCGTGAGTAAATTACAAGTTCTGGCAGTTTGAAGAAAGAAACTATTAGAGTAGAAGATTTCCTTCATCTGGGGATGTTGCTGCTAGTCAGGTTAGTCAGGGGTATTTACGCTGAGGAGGCACAAGTGCTATGAGTTCCTCAGAGCACATTTCATTAAAATACTTGTAAAATAGGCACATGAATGCAACATTGCAGCGACGGACAGAGGTTGGATTCTCCCTTTTTTTACCTTGTCTAAATGGAAGAAACTAGTGGAAGATATACCAGCCCAGATATAGCAACATACCCCGTACCTTAGTGAATATGGATTTGTAGAGATATAAGATAGTGTCAGGCATGAGTACTTCTCTTGCACGATAGAGTTCACCTTCTTTACAGCCGTATTTATAATGTCTTCGATGTATTTGTTCCAATTCATGTTTCCTGCAAATGTTATACCAAGGAGTTTATACAATAAGCTCTAACGTAGCGTTTTATTTGTGATAGCGATTCATTGTTGAAAAGGTTTCTTGTAATTGTAAAAGAAAAGAAGCTTAGTCTTGGTAGTATTAAATGTCATCTATTTGCCGCCCCCTACAAACTGGCGCTCATTTTCTAAGAGTGTTAGATTTATATTATACTAGAAGAGATCTTACTTTAGCTTCTCACAATTTATTGTCATTGCTCCCGGAAAATTTCATTATGAAAGGATTCTAGCCGTAACCATCATGAAGCACAAATTATATAAAAAAAATTACGACATTGAAATAAATATCATCCATTGAAATATATATTTACCTTTAATTATTCAAGGTTACCCTTCTCCTCAATTCTAGAAACCTGTTATATAAAGGAGAACAGTCTGTTAATGTATGTGTATGTTTGTGTGTTTGTATGTCTAGCTATTATGTACGGCATAATCACGTTGACACACCGGTTCTCGTCCGATCACCGAAGATAAGCAAGGTTGAGCCTGGCTAGCACCAGATGGGTGACGAAACTAGGATCGTTTTTTTTTCAGGAAGATTATGTATTCTTAACATGGGGAGGTTGTGGAAGTAACCCTGAATTTTTATGCAAGGAGCTTTTTCCCTTATACAGAATTCCATCTTAACAAAGGAGTTGTGCGTATGCGTATGTACAGAAAAAGAGGCGTGACCTGGACAGATAAGAAGAGAGGAGGAGAGGGAAGAGAAAACGTTAGAGAAACAGACAGAAACAAAAGTTTTAATGGAAATGTTAAACTTTTGTCTCGGGCAACGCCGGTTAACCCTGCTAGTTTGTAAATAAATATCAAATTTATTAATTATCCCTTTTTTTTACATGGAGGTCACCACTTATCAAGGCCAGAAGCCACGTGGGGATAAGGGTTATTGTGTGTACAGTAATCAATGGGATAGTATCGTAGTAATAGTTAGTATAGAAGATTTGATAAAGTGTCATTACTTAAGGCAGCGGTTCATTAGGAATTTGTTTATGTTGGACTTGAAGACATCCAAGTTGAAGTTAGGAGGGAAACAGGCAAGCGGCAGAGAGTTCCACAGGCGTGCAGTTCTAAGAAAGAAGCTTTGCTCATGGAATCTACGTTTGGATTTAGGCACAGATAAAGAGTGGGGAAAATTATTGACAGTGGTTTCAGCTAGACGGGTGTTTTTCGAGAAAGATTGGCGAGGGGGGACCAGAGAATGGAGCTCAGACGAGCACTTGCCGTGGAAATAACGATAAAACAAAGATAGGCACGCAGCGTCTCCTCTGTGGGAGAGAGGTTGCAGGGAAGAGAAAAGGGCACCCCCCACTAAGCCACGAAGTCTATTTTGTACTCTGTCAAGGCAGGATAGGCTGTATTTAGCAGCTCCTGCCCAGATGAGGCAACGGTATTCCATCCGTGGACGTATTTGGCTTTTATATAGATCGAGAATTGCATCAGTAGTGAGATATCTTCTCGAGCGGTAGAAGGATCCCACCATTTTCCCAGCGACCTTGGCCAAGGACTTGATGTATGTGTTCCATTTCAGATCAGGAGTAAAGATCAAACCCAGAAGCTTATCAAAACATGTGACCTCCCCTAGACGAGAGCCATCCATTTCAATTGATGCCAGATGGGGATCAGAGCGTTTATGATGTAAAGATAGAAGCTTGGTTTTAGATTTGTAGTTCTTACTTGATATGTTTATCTCATCCTGTGACTTTTTCTCGGCACCAAAAGGAAACAGAATCTAGATCCTTGTTGAGATGACCTGTCCCTGTTGTCTGGGGTATTTCACTAGTTCTCTGCAGTTCTAAGAGGTAAACCTTCCTAGTCATTGCCTTCTCCCTTATTGCTAATTGCTATCGGAGAATGCCAACAACGCTGATCAAGCATTTTTGCAGCTCAGAATTCTCTTCTCTTTGAACGCTAGCTATTCACGCACACCTTCCGACCCTTGTGGCACATCTTTCCGCGATGGGAGCCGGAGAGGGGAGATAAACAACTCTTATCTGATACGTAAAACCTAATTCCATCAGACTAATCTCAAGGGAGAAGTTTCCTTCTGTTCTAAACTATTATATCAATTACTTTACAACCTTCAAATCGCCGCCAGTTCCATGATCGTCTGCCATAGAAAGACGACTATGATGAAAATCCAAATACACTTAAATCGTTATCTTCCATTGAAAACTTACTGAATATTCACGCATGCATGTTATTCTATGGTCTTGTTAATTATTGATAGATTTACTCGTACACAGCAATTCATGATAAGAGTGGCCAAGTTTATTTTATTATCTGGACCAATGTTGATCGATAACCTGCCGGCAGTCGTGCCATGCGTTGTAAATTTCGCCTACGCCATATCTCCGAATCGATCGATTCATTCACCAGACTTTTCATTCATAATGTCATGTGTAACGTACGAATGAATGGGAAAGGAAAAAAAAGACAGTGTGTGGGTGTATACGTGTGTCTGAAAGAGAGAGAGAGAGAGAGAGAGAGAGAGAGAGAGAGAGAGAGAGGGATGGGGAGAAAACAAAACAAACAAAAAAAAGCACAAGAAACAAACAAATCAAATTACTATTTACAATGCATAAATTAATATTAAAATGCTTTCTATCTATCTATCTATCTATCTATCTATCTATCTATCTATCTATCTAATAAAGTGAAGCCGCCCAGTTTGCCGATTTTCGGCAGAGAAAAATTTCAGTCTGACAAATCACTGTTTGATTCTTACTAACCTTTATTCCATGCTGTTAAGAACAATAACATGCAATTAGAGTTAATTCTTCCCAGAAAATATTTTTACCAGGATCGGATATATTTTCGTATAGCGCTCATTATATTTCGAAGGTACTCTGTATGTTCCTGTTTTTTTTTAAGGGAGGTAACTATATATTCGTTCATTCCACGCTTATTTCCTTTTGTTTGGCCTCCCCCCAAAAAAAATCTTTAAGAAAAAAATACATAACTCTGTATTCATATATTACAGACTTGCTCTTTTTGAAGCAAAAAAAAAAAAAAAAACTTCAGAAAAAATACGACATGGATTTAAAACAAGAAAATCTAAATGAAAAGGAGGAATTAAACATGCAATCCATATAATTTTAAAACTCTGTGGATTTTGCTTGCTTTCTTACTTCCATCTTGTCTTTGACGCTCGAGCGATTTCATCTGTTAAAAAACGGGATATATATATATATATATATATATATATATATATATATATATATATATATATATATAGTAATTTATAAAATATATATGGCGATTAAACTACACTGAATATTCGGCGTTTCATCCATAAGCCTGACGAATCCTATAGTGGATGAAACGCCGAATATTCAGTGTAGCTTAATAGCCATATATATTTTATAAATTACTAACTAGCTCTACCTACGTATTGAGCACTTTTGAAGTAAATACTTAAAGTTTACGCATAAATCTTTTTATGTGAGTAAATGAAATAGTTATATATATATATATATATATATATATATATATATATGTTTGAGGTCGTGGATGTGACCTTAAACTATATCCGATGGCGAGGCCTCAGCTTGCGGGCTTCGAGGAGTGTGGAGCCACCGTTTAATTGCATTGCTCCAAGGTCCACTCTGACCCGGAGTGGTAGTACCCAACTAGGGCCCAAACTACGCGTTGAATAAAAACCGACTTGAAAAAACAAAAAATATATTCTATTAAAATATTTTTCTTCAAAATCACTGGATTCAGCATTAAATAACCTGAAAAGGGTTGATACGCCGCAAAACAAAAACAACCAAACCAAACTATATAAAAAAAGAGTAATGGCGGATCTTTTATAAATGAAAGATGCCAAAAAAAGGACGATTAAAACCAATAATTTAATTTAATAAAACGTGTATAAAGCGATTAAAATAGCACCGCGAGGGGGAAAAATGGGGGAGGTTGTTAAAGTTCCCGGAAGAGATTTAAGGCTTTTAACAATGTCTCTATCGCAATTCCTAAACTTTCTTTGTGCCGACATAAAGAAATTTTGAAAAGCGTTCGGGGAACTTTTACCCCCCCCATCCTTGGCGGTGCTATTTTAAACGATTTTACATGTTTCAATAATATTAGTTTTAATCGTCCTTTTTTGGCGCATTTCATTTATAAAAGATCCGCCATTACTCTTTTTTCGTCAATTAATATTATTTCAATGCTATCGATTTTCTCCTGATGATGACCGAAAGAGCTCTTGAGAGATTTCCGCTTATTTTCAAATGTATTTATAAATTCTTTACCTCCAAACATTTATAGTTTGGTTTGGTCGTTTTTGTTTTTGTTTCACCTGATGAGATGATGGCCGAAAGGCTCTTGAGAGATTTCCGCTTATTTTCATATATATATATATATATATATAGTTTTAATCTCACTACCATATATTAGATTCGATATAATAATCGCTAGAGAATTGTCTCTCTAATAATAAATACGTAATCTGCAAGAATTAAACTATCATATTTAAGCGTATCTTACGACCGGGCAACGCTGGGCGGTCTGCATATATATATAAGTGACCTTGTCTCTGTGTGCGTGCGGAGCGATCTCTACTATATTACTATCAATTTACTTACTTTCTTAAGTGGTCTTATGATTTTGACCAGGACTATATATATATATATATATATATATATATATATATATATATATATATATATATATATAATAGAGCTCAATAATTTAATTCGGTTGGGATTAAATTTTCTATATATAAATATTGTTATTTATATTAGTTTGAATTTTACCATTGCGTATATCAGGTAAACACCTATATCACTTGGTTTTCATTAATATATATATATTTTTTGCATGGAAGTCACCACTTATCAAGGCCCGGAGGCCACTCAGGGATAAGGGTTATTGCGTGTACAGTAATCAATAAGATAGTATTGTAGTAATCATTAGTATTGGAGATTTGATAGAGTGTCTTACTTAAGGGGGCGGTTTGTTAGGAAAACAAACAATGAGCTTCGCATTTTTCAGCCAATTAAGTAGCGGGTGAGATTATTTACGACAGTGCTCTACTCAAAGAGAGGGGAGGGGCTTAAAATATATTTGTAGTCATCGACATACAGTCCTGTTTCGTTGTATTACAACTCATCAGTGCCGCTAGACTAGCACCTCTCCCAAGCCGAGGATTGAACCTAGATCCATCGCGTTGACAGTCAGCAGTTCTACCGATCGACCCACGGGAGTGGCGCCTGTAAATTATCTCGCCAAATGTCTATCCACCACTTTTACAGTTCTCTAACCGACTGTATGATATTTATGGGAAAGAACCTGAACACAGTGCTCAAATATAAATAAATTCAATATAAGAGTATAATATTTATTTTAAAATGTTACAGAAGGTCATAAAAGCATCTGTACCGTCGGTTTCAAATTCGATATAAGAGGACCAGTTAATGGTCGAAAAATATCGATTTCTTTTCAGCCTCTGCATTTGTTCTCGCCGGAAAAGAGAACATATCGTTGAGAACAAATATAAACAGGCACCGTAGAGAATTCGATATTATTCGACAATTAACTGGTCCCTTTTATATCGGATTTGAAACCGACAGTACCGATGTTTTTATCTCCCGCTTTAACACATATATATATATATATATATATATATATATATATATATATATATATATATATATATATATATATCAGAAGTTCAGATAAGATAAGACGTCGGTACTATCAGTTTCGAACCTGATAATAGGGAACCGTTTTAGGTCCCAAAAAGATGAGATAAGAGATAGATCGGCTCTTTTTAGCCGATCTCTCTTATCTCTCTTTAACCGGAAGTTGAAAAATGCACATATATTACAAAATCTCATGCAAATCTCGTTTTAAAAACTTAAATTTCAAATGATTAAAATTAAAAAAAATGTTCGCTTTATATTTTGGACGCTAAAAGAAAAAGAAAAAGAACAGAAAAGAAAAGAAAAGAAAAAGGAAACCTGGCATATACTTAACGTTGTTCTTAATGTGTGTGTGAGGGTGCATATATATATATATATATATATATATATATATATATATATATGTTCATCACAGTATATATAGCAAGTTAATATCACTGTTAATGCATTTTTTATTTTCTTGACACCGAAAATGAAACATTCTAGTTTTACCAGGAAAAAAAAATGACAGTATACGAGTCCATCCTTTGTTATTTTATACCAGATTGATATGTCTGGGATGAGGGTCCCGTGAAACTTAAGATTTGTGCGTTTCATGGTAGATATGCGCCTGAAGACAGAATGAGGCCAGCGTGTTACTCGTTATTTAAGTCACATGAACAAGCAGAGGTACAAAAAGCAGAGCCCTTAAGATGGCGTCTTCACTTCTGGCCGTAAACATATTTTGTTTCATCGTAAAATCGAGTCTCTGTTGGAGACGCCTTAAACTATGCAACTATTTCCTTTCAACTGTTATTAGCTTAGGCCTTGTAATGCCTAATTGATTAAAACGCGAGCGACTATCTCACACAGGAGATAAATTTCTTACTTTCTGTAAAAACTTGGGTTTCATTTCTTCATAATGTCGTTTACAAAAATATGCGCATATTTATATTTAATATTTAATTGTTTAGAAATATGCAATGATAATTACTTAAAGCATTCCAATACAGTTCAATTCTAAAACACATGTAGAAATAAGCATATATATAGGAACGTGAACACAAAACTATTGCGTTATAAAGAATTGTATCATTGGAAATGTTGCAATACATTCGTTAATGTCTCATAACTAGGGCTATGACAAAAGACTATTCTTTTCATTGTTTTGACTCTCGAGTATATATCCGATACAGTTCGACACAGTTAAACAACCGAGAACCACATCACTCTACATAAAAACATATAAGGTATCAATGGATATAGACATGAGAATCAAAACAAGGAAAAGAATATGCTGTTGTCATAGCCCTACTCACAACTAACAACCCATTTCTTTGTTCAATTCATTGGTATTGTAAAAAAAAATATTTCCATTAAACTTCTACAGGAAATGAATTCTACAACATATACACATCAAGTGGTTCGTACTAGACTGAGATACATCCGCGACAATCATTCCGACAGTGGTTTTGTGAAGACACTTCTACACTATTAGAACGAAATTTCGGAAATCGTAATACTGAATTTCACATGAAAACAATGGTATCTACGTATTCGTCGTATTTTTAAGATGACTATATCCAAAAATTACGAAAATCGATAAGGTAGAAAATTATTTATTAAAGAAAATAAAAAATATAATTTGATGAAAACGATCGTAATGCGCAGGAGAGTTCAAAGGGAGGTAATTTTCCGTTTCAATTTTTAAAAAGATGGCGGCAATTTTTATCTGCTAACACTTTTTTTTTAATAATTCAGTAATATTCAGGAAATATCGACTGCATAATTTGGAACCTACCATTGTAACTTAATAGAATTAAAAAAATATATAAATAAAATAAAAAATAAAAAAAATAATAGTTAAAACCATTGTTTCTTTTTTATCTGAAAACTCCATTTATCAACTAAAAAATATCATCCCAATTCTGTAGAAGCGCTTTTGTGAGTGTAGGGCTTGGATATAATTCAATCCTAAGAGGTCCACTCTCCCAAGATTTATCTTCTCTCTGAGAAGGGGTTAGTGTATTGCAAGTTGCCTGAGGCGCTCTTATTGGTGAATATCGAGAGTCTATTCAGGCAATGTTCGTAGGCCAGGGCGTACTTAACTTAGTATACCGTCTTTACAAAATGCCAACTTAATTTGTGCCTAACCACATGCAGAAGAATCAAATAAATATACATACCAAAACATTGTGATAATATCGTGTGGTATAACTCTAGTAACACCAGGTAAATGATGAGATCGCACTCGAAACAATGTTTCATCTTAGTGTTATCCTATGATCACTCTACAAGCATTTAGACATTTTATAATTACGGATGATCCAAAATGACTCATAATCTCAATCTCTCTTGAACGTTAGTCGAGACTAATAATATTTATCTAGAAGTGACAATAGGGATATAGGCATAGAATACAAAATATCTATCTATCTATCTATCTTCTATATATCTATAAAAACAGAGATGTGTGTGCCACAGACGATTTCTGATTGGTTAATCCAATAATCACATCTCCTAAAAAACTATGGTTCGTAGGCTCTTAACTTTACCATAAAATATTATGGCTTTATTTATTGTCCATCTTGGAAGGGTTTAATTTTTTCCTAACTTGCGATTTACAAATTACAAAAATACGAAACTTACAATCTAACAATCGAACCTCCGACATCACGGCCGCCATTATGAAACTAAACTAAAAAAAAAAAAAAACGCGCGTTCACTCGTGGTCTTTTCATTTCGGGTTTGGGTACTTGTGCAGTTTTCCATTGACATTAAAAAATGGAAATATTTTTTAAAAAAATATATTGTACGTACTCGTCATGGGATAAAGTTTTCCTACAGAAAAAATCACGTAATTTCATCAAGTAGTTATTTTTTTTATAGCGAAAAAAGAAAAAAATCAACGCTACAAGCGAGTCATTATTAATTCAGCCATCTTGATTCTTAACCAAACAGAAAGTTCAAGTAGGGGGATTTCCCTTTTTTTTTTGATAGCGAGGCCAAATTTCGCGAATTTGGCCTTTTTTTTTTAAAGCAGTTTGGCCTTCAAAATTTCTGTTTGGCCTTTTTCTTCACCGATGAAATAAAAAAAGCAAATAAAAACAACGCAATAAAACTTTTAAAAATACGGCACACTTTTGTTGTTCTTGTTTGTTTTTTTTGGTAATTTTCCTTATTTTTTTATTTTTTCAAGATAATACTATTAAATGGACGCTATTATGCCAAATTAGCCCCCCCCCCAAAAAAAAATGCACAAAAATTCGAGATTTAAGGTTTTGACGAGATAATTTAGCGAATTGTCCGGACTATTGCGAGAGAACCATCCATTAGTTTTTCCTGAAATTTTGCCACAAATTGTATTTCAATACATAGATGTGCATAGTAACAACATTTTTTTGCCGAAAATTCCCGTTGCGTCCCCAGATTTCATCGGTGAAGAAAAAGGCCAAACAGAAATTTTGAAGGCCAAACTGCTTTAAAAAAAGGCCAAATTCGCGAAATTTGGCCTCGCTATCAAAAAAAAAAAAGAAGGGAAATCCCCTACTTGAACTTTCTGTTTGGTTAAGAATCGAGATGGCTGAATTAATAATTACTCGCTTATAAGACTATCAATACACACAAAAAAATATAGATTTATTTTTGGGTAAAGTTCCCCCGGGTTTTCCTTTCACTTGAGTAAATAATGGTCTTTTGTTATATATATGGCGTACTATTATCCTTATATATATGATGTTTATGTTTATATATATATATATATATATATATATATATATATATATATATATATATATATATATATAAGTGATAGTGTCTGTGTGTGTCTGTGCGTCTGTGTGCATTTCCCTACGCTAAAACTCTGTCAATTTTAAGCCTAGAGATTCAAAATTTGATATACAAGGTTCTGAGATTTGGGAAAATCGATGTGATAGGTTTTCGACAGAAATTTGGCGATTAAGTGGTCAATATTCAACAATTTGACCTTTGAGAACTCTACCAAACTCCTCCTACAATTTTGGGTCTAAACACGTGATATTTTAGATATAGATTCCTTGGACATGGATCTAACTTATTAACTTTACTTGATCCCTAAACAATAAATGTTAAGAGGCCATAATAGGGGTCAAAGTTTAAAAAAATTGACCTTTTTTTTTCTCAGCATTAACCTCAAAACACCTGGGAAACGCCGGGCACCGATTGCTAGTTTAAATAAATAAAAACATGTGTTCATAAATGTAATAAATAGAAAAATGAATGTAATACAAACCGTGAGTTTCGAGAAGAAGCAAGCAACGGAGAGCAGGACAAATAGAAAAACATTACGAAAATGGATGAGTAAAAAAAGACTTGGGAAGGAAATTAGGAGTATTCGCGTATATCATTGTCACTACTGTTATAGGATTGTTAGAGTGTTTCAAGCAGGCATGTAAAGAAGAAACCAGAAGGAGAAGCAGATCGCCCATCTTAATAAAGATGGCGATTTCTTTGCTGCTCGAGTGGGTCATTGTTTGAGCAGTTCCCTGGGAGTGAATAAATACGATAATTAGGGCAGAAGAAAAAGTGCCCACAAGAAGTTAGAAACAATGTAAAGAATGAAGAGAAAAAGATTACATAGAAGTCTGAGGGGAGTTGAGCAGCAAGATGTCTGTTCACATTACATTTAAACGTACTTCTTAAAAATATGAATAAAATATTATGGATGTTAATTAAATACATCTTTTGGTTGTTAACTAACGACCTGTATGTATATATATACACATATATATATATATATATTATATATATTTAATATGATATATATATATATATATATATATATATATATATATATATATATATATTAACCATGCCTCAGGTCAGACATGGCAAAATATATTTTCTCCTCTAGAATTATAAATGTTTTTTAATTTTTAATTTTCTTGCTTGATAAGATCAATAATGATCGAAACGGTCTGCACATCGCAGCAAGATATGATTATATTTACAAAAAAAAAAAAAAAAAAAAAAAAAAAAATATATATATATATATATATATATATATATATATTTCGTCGTTGGAAGAACCCGGATACGAGTGAACATTTTGCTCATTGACACTACTTAGGACGCGACACAAGTCCTATCTGTGCACGAAAAACGTGTCCGAAGCCGCCACAGAGGATAGTAGGAGAGTTCACAGGCTTTTCTTTTGGACTTTTTGTTTCTCCTTTCTGTCTTCTATTGTTTTCAAAGATTTTGGTGTTTTCATCTATTGTTTTATTCAAGTTCTCTTTGTTGGCTGCATTGCCTTTCCAGTTGTTGGTATCAATTTGTTCATTTTTAAGGTGGATTTGAGCCGATCTTTAAAGTGTCACTCTGGTGCGCTGCGGGATATAGTTCCAATGGCAAGTTCTGAATAAAGAGCTTGCTTGAGTAGGCGATTGTCAGACATTCGGGAAAGGAGTTCAGGCCAGCGTAGACGGTATCTTATTGCGTATTCTCTCTCTCTCTCTCTCTCTCTCTATATATATATATATATATATATGTATATTTATATATATGTATATATATATATATGTATATTTATATATATGTATATATATATATATGTATATTTACATATATATATGTATATATATATGTATATATATATGTATATATATATATATATATATATATATATATATATATATATATATATATATATATATATATATATACAGGGTGACCCCCAAAAAACAGAGGACATTCAATTGTTTTTCTGAGCATTTTACAGTCAGCGGAGAAAAAAAAGCCTAAAGACCCTAGTGTTTTGATGTGATGTTTTGAATATAATAAACTAGTTATGACCAAAGTTTCATTTCATTCAAACAAAACACTAAGAAACGGGACCTAAGTAGAGTGGCGGCCTGTTTTTTTGGTCACTATATATATATATATATATATATATATATATATATATATATATATTCGTCGTCTGCCGGGCGTTGTCGCATGAGACTCACGGGAAAACGGGATTTAAACTGCAGAAGTACCCGAATGTTTAACTTTTTATAAGCATAAGATATTGCCGTGAAAAAGAACTGCTAAAAAGTTGCCGGAAATGGTTGAGTTAACTCAGTCGTAAATGTTGTGTACGTGTGTGCGTGCCTGTTGAAGTTATAGTTGTTCGTGCACATGTACTGAAAAGGTCGGTTGATCATTTAATGTAAAGTCATATCAAAATATCGACACCATCTACAATTAAATTACTTGTAAAGAAATAAATCAAATATCAACGTGAAGAACTTAAGAAACATCTGCTCCAACCACTGAAACTCATCTAAGTATCTTTAATTGAATAATCAACTGTATATAAGAACTAGCCTGGGTGCCCGGAGTTGCCCGGGTGTTTGGAGGTGTGTGTAGAAAAAAAAGTGGTAGTAGGTAGCCAGGCTCGAACCCGTACAGCGAAGGCGGAAAAGAACATGAAAAAAAAAAAACGTGACGTCTTTGCTGTTGCGCACATCGCCAAACCGGAAGTCGCCTATGTCGAAAATTTTGGGCATACATACATACATACATACATACATACATACTCCATTCATAATACTTATATACATACATACATACATACATACATACATATAAACAGACAGATGAGATGTATATTATAGATACTAAATAAAAAGTTACTATTTCATGTATATACACACATAGTATATATATATATATATATATATATATATATATATATATATATATATATATCCACATACAGTACTGAACTTCAAATGTATTCCACTAAAAAATATCTTTTCATGAGCTTTAATGAGTCTTCGGGCCAAGATGACAGCATAGTATCTGTTCTGATACTACACTCCATCTTTTCTGTCTTGGATCACTGGAGGAGAAATCTGAGACTGAGGCAATTTTTATTTTTGTCCATATCCAGAGTTCTCCTTTTTATGGAGCTAGATTTTCCCTACATTAAAAACCGAACTTATGTATAATTCTGCCATATTTGGGAGGCAAGAGGAGTAACAGAGTCAGAACACCAGAGTTGATTGGCCAAATAAAGAATTTCATGGATAAGGACCGACATGTGTCTATAGAGACAATAAGTGCACAGTTTGACGTCAGCGTAGGAACTGTATACATAATTATTCACGAGGTACTGAAGGTACGGAAGATGACCGCGAGTGCACTAGTCCACAACTCCACCCTTGTCACAGATCTATTGATCAAGATGAGAATCCAGACAGTTCCCATATTTTATTTGGCCAAATCAATTCTGGTGTTCTGACTCTCTTACTCATTCCACACCTCTCATCATCCCTCGCAGACCTAATGCCGTCCTTGAATCTCTTATGTCACCCAAAAAATGTTTCTCGATTCATGCAAGATGGTCCAAAAGCAGTCTGAAGCATTCCATAGGTTTCTGTGGCATTTTTTCCAAGTTTAATACAGAACTTTATTGCATATCGTTTCAGACGTTGCTCCCTGTCACATTTGGTTATTCCCTATGCTTAAGGAAAATCTTAGAGGTTTTCGCTATGAGACAATTGAGAAGATCAAAGCGGCTGTGACGAGGATCACTGACACACTCACACAAGAGGACTCCCATGATGCTTTCCAGAAGTTGTTGGAACGGTATGCAAGTGGATATATGCAGCCGGAAGAGATTACTTCGAAGAAGACTAGAGTTTCATGCGAGAACTATCAAATAAAGTGACCATACGAAAAAGGGATGGAAACTTATTGAAGGTACCTCGTATATTTTTTACGTTAATTAAAAATTTATAGATTTTTGACAAATAACTGTATATGCATTGGATATGTTGCTGATTTTTGTTGTTGAACATTGTTCATTTATTTATTTCCTATGAATCAGATGTTAGCATTAGTTTCCCGGATATCTTTCTAGTTAGAATTATTTATAGAAAGACTACTTGTAGTTACGGGATTGACCACGTACAGGTTACCAACATTCATATGTGAAAGTGTTTCAGTAGAACGAACGGGATTCGAACCTGACACACCTAGGTTGTCAGTCCGTGGCGTTAACCACTTAGAGAAATGCGCAACATCGTAAGGACTTAAAACCGCGTTCAAAGAAAAAATATCTTTTAAATATTTTCCTACTTTTAAGGACGCTCCTGAGATCAGTAATTGATTCTTGGCCAATGTGTGAAGATTTACTTAAAACAAAAATTTTAATGAACAGTCACCGCTTATCAAGACCGAAATTCACTCGAGGATAAAGATTAAGGAGATGGAATGACAGCTAGTTGAAATGTAAAGAAAGGATTGAGGTTCATTAATGAACTGAACGAAGTTTGGCTATTTTCAAGTATGACAAGAAACGTGTTGCCATTTAATTGTAAGACGTCTACGTTGCAGTCTACAGGGAACTAATTCAGCGGAAATGTTTTCCATAGACTTGAAGCCATTGCGAAGTAGTTATGTTCGTGGAAATTACGCATGTAATTATGCACCCGGAGAAAGAGGTTATTTTTCGTTATGGTAACAAAACGTGTTCTTGCTGCGAACGTTTTGCAGGGGAGTAAGCGAGATAATTTCCTTAATGGCAATCGTAGTCCGAATGATCTTAATTAAATCAAAGTCTTGTCCATGCATGAACTGCAGATTAAATATATACATTGACGTGGTTACAGTTGTGACGTAGTTCTATTCGTGGAAATTTAACCTGACGCTACGCACCTGGAAAAAGAAGGGAAAGTATTTGGAGAGATTGTGCAGTTCATCTAACAAACGAAAGAAAAAAAAAAAGAGTAAGAAATGAAATATACAATACATAAATTTTACCATAGCCAATAAAAGTTACTTTTAAACCTACCTGTTTTTTTTTGTGTGTGTTTTATGTAGTTTTAAATGCTATCTATTTCATCTCTAATATTTGTTTTTTTTCAACAGGACGACAGCCTAGATTCTTTTTCATAGGAAACAAGCCGGTCGCCATTTTGGATGACAACTCGTAAAAACCGAATATTTAAGATAAAATAAAGAGCATTTAAAAGAACTTAAAAACACAAAAAGTGAACCAGATATCAAAGTAACTTTTATTAGCTATGGTATAGTCCAGTCAAAATACGACCCCCCCCCAAAAAAAACCGAGCAAATTCCAAGAAAGCGTTTTATGATTTTTTTATTACTCTTTATTACATGGATGACGTCATGATATACATATGCATTTCTAAAATGATTATGAGTGAGGACGCAGTGTGATGATGAAAATAGTTGACATTGAACTGACTCGGTAATTCAGTGATGAGATATATCTTAAAATGCACTGTTTAGAAATGTACATGTATGTCATGACGTCATTGATGACGTCATGACCTCGCCTGTCCATGTAGTTAGGTATTAAACTTTGTATAAAAATTGTTATATCAAAATATATAGTATAAAAAAAATGCAAACTCTTCTGTAAGCAACAGCTACAGCTTTGAAATATGAAAATATTGATTATTTTTAGTGCGATTTCTGTAACCGTTTTATGACGTCATAGTTAGGAGCTTTGTGGTGATCAGACTTTGGCAAACTTGTAGTATGTTGTTCCCCACTTATGATAGTAATAAAAAAAAGTAATAAAACACTTTCTTGGAATTTGTTCAGGGTCAAACTGTATTTGGACTGGACTAGTAACATTTTTCTATTGTATATTTGATTTTTGACTATTTTTTTTACGTTGGTTGGCTTCTCTGCACGATCCCCGTATATTCTTTTCGTTGCGGTAGCAAAGTAAGTTCTTGTTGTAGATGTTTTGTAAAATAAGGTGCAATATAGATTCATTTCATAACAGAAACCGTACTACAAACTATCCTAATTAAATCCAAACTCTGTCCATGAACAATAGCATAAATATGTGCATGTCCAATATTGACGTGGTTACCGGTGTGAGCGCGTGCAACTATTTTATTATGTGCGTGATGTAAAAGCAAGGCCGAGGAGGCGTACGTGCGTGTAGGCATGCGCGTAGATGCGCGTGTGTATGTGTATATGTGTTGACGACGTTATTTTCTTCACAGGTTTGACCCAAATCCTTTTCAATTCTCAACCCGTATATCCACTTCAAAATTGGTCTGTGTCGTTATTTTTTGTTTCCATTTCTGACGACAGGATGATGCAATTAGTGACTATTCTCCAACAATTAAACAAAATCCCATGTGAATAAAAAAAAAAAAAAAGTGGATAACGGAAAAAAATTCCTAACGATTTTTTCTTTTCTCACACGTTTTTTTTTTCTTTTTCTTTTTTTCATTCGCAAATGTTGCGTCATCCTCAGCTTGAAATAATAATATTCGCCTCTCATTTAACTATTTTTTTGCATCGATCATTGCTGTCAATACTACGTCAATAATCGCGTGCGCACACATGCATATATATATATATATATTTTGTGTACAGAAAGTTGTTAGTTGAGACAGGTCATTGGTACCGTCGGTTTCAAGCCCGATAATAAGGCCCGTTTAAGGTATCCTTATCAAGCTCTCTTCAGCCAATATTCGTCTATCTTATAACCGGAAGTGTGAAGTATATATACCTCGCGAATCCACGTTCAAATCTCGTTTTGTTTAATCCCCCCCCCCTTTTTTTTTTTTTACTTTTTTTTTACTTTTTTTTTTTTTACTTTTTTTTTACTTTCACACAGGTTATCAAAATCTCTCCTTGAAAAGAGCTTGTGGTGTTCCCTGGAAGCTGAGTGACAACAAGTCTCCTCAGATTTCCAGTACTCTTCATCTCTTTCGATATTATTTACAAATAAATTTGCATTATCGCAACAGCTGCTGCTATTGATTTCTGGTTGGCAGCAGCTATTGGTTTCACTGTAATTTGCGTGGCAATAAGCCTCTCCAAGCTCCCAGTTCTCTTTGCAATTATCCAACAAAGATCTGGTCAGTGCTCTCTCCTTGGTCTATCCTTCCTCCATGACTATACCTTGCTGTTTGGTCTCACTTCTTTTTTTTAGTTGAAGTGGGGTTCAGTGATGTGGTAATGGGTGGGGTTAGCGAACTTATAGATATGCTGCTTCAATGTACTTGGTTCCATGCGGCGTTTCATGTTTTGCCTCTGCAGCAGTTTGTCTGGTCCGTGCTTGTTGCTCCTGTGTATTAGTTTCCACATTCAAGGGGGTTCCTTGATATGTCAGCTGTTTTCATTATGGTTGTTCGTTGTATTTTTCCAGTCATTCCTCTGATTCCAAATTTTGCCATTCTTTTTTCAAAGTTTTTCGGGATTGTTCCTAGTGCTCCTACTATTATATTATTTTGATTTTCTTCATCTTCCATATCCCTTTCAACTCTCTGTCTAGCTCTGTGTATTTGCTGCGTTTCTCCTTTTCTTGGATATTCACCCTGTAGTCGGCTATTATTATTATTATTATTATTATTATTATTATTATTATTATTATTATTATTATTATTATTATTATTATTATTATTCAACGGAAAGAAAATAAGCTGAAAGATATGGATAGAAGACAAAGAAAACGATAACAATGGATGGAGCTCTTTACCCAAAATGTGATGTCGATATGTTTTATGTAAAAAAAAAGAGAGAAAAAAAGATGGATGAGGACTAACAGGTGTAGAATGTGTAAAAGAGAAAGAAAATAGTCTGAAAATTTACGTCTCCATTTGGAAGGACAAAAAGCTTGAAGGGCGTGTCAAAATTTGAAAAAATTGAACTAGTACGCAAGGAATTTAAGGCAATAAGTGAATAAAACGAAAGATAAGCAGATTAAGAAGAAAATGCATCGTCAATCCAGTAGAGATCTACCAGAAGCAGTGGACAAAGGAAAACCCTGACAATTATTTTCAAAATGTGACTTGAAGGTTGGAACAGAAACCCTAATATGTGCTGCACAGTAGCAAGCGCTCGGAGCAAATTATGTGAAATATCACATTAATAAGATGGGTGAATGTCCCATATGTCGACTGTGGGGACAGAAAGGTGCGAATGTACAACAGCTTGTCAGTAGTTGTGAGAAGTTAGTTCATAAGAAGTACAAGAGAGGTCATGACAGTATTGCGAGAAAAGTCTATTGGAATATATGCAAGAAAAGAGGGTTGGAATGCAGTGAAAAATGGTACAAGCATGTCCCAGAAAGAATGGTTGAGAGCGATAATGTGAAATTATTGTGGAATATGAATATCCAATGTGATAATTGATTAAAATAAGGAGACCAGATTTAGTCTTGTTGGAAAAAAGGGACACAACGCAATAATTATTAATATAGCAATGCAGGTTGATATGAATGTGGAAGAAAAAGAAAAGGAGAACGTAAAAAATATCAAGACTTAAAAAATGAAATAAAAAGATTGTGGAAGTTGAAAAAGGTAAAAGTTGTACCTGTTGTGATGGGAGACCTGGGTGAGAGGAACAAAAGGATTTGACAAGTGGATTGAGAAAATTGGGATTCATTGCAAGTACTTCAAAAGACAACCTTGTTGGGAACCACCAGAATCTTACAGAAAGTGCTGGAAGACTGAGAAAACAAGATGCGGATAGCCTATGTTTATTTGTTATGATCCGCCTATCAGTATAAAATCAGCAATACCAACAGCCAGACACAAAATGTGAATAATAATAATAATAATAATAATAATAATAATAATAATAATAATAATAATAATAATAATAATAATAAGTCTAAATAAATTGCAGGTTTCGTACATATTATTATAGAGTTAGTGTTCTATCGATTTTTATCTATATAATTATAAAACTCAAATGACCTTGTAACGGGTGTAGCAACCACACATCCGGTTTACCACTTCCAGTTGCGTATGCGTATATAAACATAAACCCATAACAGCATACACAATACACCTTTCTTGAAAAAACATTCATACATTTTCTTCTACACTACCAACATAAATAAATAACCCTCGAAAATATGTTTTTTTTTAAAATCTGGGTTGCAAATAGATTATCAACGCAACAATAAAACGTATTGTTTTACTGTGTGCTTTTTCAGCGTCCCAATTGTTTGTTCTTTTTCGCGGTTAAATTATCCAAATAATCAATTGTTAATAATTTCTCCTTTTTTATGATATCGTCATTTCCGGATTGTCTTAATTAGTTTTATTGAACTTATTATTAACATATAAATTAAATATTTGAACCAATGAGGGCATGAATGTTTGTTTAAAATAAATTAAAAAGTTACATTTTATTTTCATTCTCTATTTAAAAAAATCATTTTTAACATGGGGAGAGTGTTTTTAACTATTCTGTACTTTCAACTAACAATTTCATTTAAAAAAGATATATCATAATTTGAATTTAACAATATACTAAGAAAGTGCAAAGCCGGATACAAGTTAACTAATAAAGATAAAAGAATGAACCACCTAATGTATATGGATGACCTGAAATTGTTTGCAAACACAAAAACAGAACTAGAGAACCAATAAACACAATCAGAATCTATCCAGAATTTATAGTATAGTAGAAAGCTAATCAAAGTAATAAACACATGGGCAGTGTCACTAGTAAGATAATCTAGCTGTCTATAAGTTGAACCAGAAGACCAGGGAACTCATGACAATGCACAATGCACTACACTCAAAGGATGATACTGTATGTGAAAAGGAAAGACAGAGGAAGAGGGCTGGTCTGTATAGAAGATTGTGTAAATAGCAACAATAAAAAGATTTAAAAAAATACATAATGCAGAACACTGAAAGAATAACTACTACAGGAAGTGACACGGAAGAAATAAACAAGATAGAAAAAGAGACGAGGAATAAGACGAGAAAAGAAAAATGGGAAGAAAAACAGCTACATTGACGATTCATAAGGATTACAAAAGATGAGACTAATGAAAACACTTGGAAATGGCAACAGGAAGGAACAAACAGGGAAACTGAATCACTAATAACAACTACACAAGATAATGCAATTAGAACCAACTATATCAAAGCAAGGATCAACAAGACACAAGGAAACAGCAAATGCGGACTCTGCGAACAAAGAGACGAAACAATAAACCACATAAGTGAATACAAAAAAACAAGCCCCAAAAGAATATAAGAATAGTCACGATCAAATGGGGAAGGCAGTATACTGGCAATTATGCAAACAATTGCATCTTGAATACTCAGAAAAATGGTACAAGCACAAACTGGAAGCAGTACTGGAAAATAAAAGTCACAATACCCTATGGGACATGGATATACAAACGGATTAAGCAAAAAGACAGGATGTCATAATAGTTAACAAGAAGGAAAAGTCCTGCTAGATTGTAGATATTGCCGTTCCAGCAGACCACAAGGTGAAGATCAAAGAGACTGAGAAGCGGAGCAAATACACTAAACTAGCTAGAGAGCTCAAAGGGATCTGGAAAATAAAGAAAGTCAAGACAACACCACTAATAGTGGGAGCGCTAGCAACAATACTGAAAAAGTGTAAAATAATGGGAGAGATTGTAATCAGAGGGAGGACTGAAAAGATACAACGGATAACAATAATGAAAACTGCAGAAATATTAAGGAAAATCCTTGAACTACAGGCACAAAATGGACACAGAAATGGCTACATATGTAAAACACAAAGGAACATCACATAGGGATCATGAAAACTGAAACGGTATAATTGTAAGGTACCCCTATGCGACCCTGCGTTCCGGCCACTCCCGTGTGTGTGTGTGTGTGTGTGTGACTAAACTGGCACCACACCAAATAAGTGAGGAGGTTCAAGGAGGATGCAAAGATGGAGGAGAGAAAACCCTAGTCAGACCGCCGCTGGATGTGTGTAAAGAGGACTGAAACCTAGGGGAGGCTTATTGCCACTCAAATTCCAGTGAAGACCAATGGTCGCTACCAACGATAAATCAAGCGTCTGTTGTGAGAACACAAATTCATTTGGAAAAGTTATCGAAAGAGGTACTGGAAATCTAGGGAAACTTGTCACACAGACTCCAGAGAACACCACACGTTGTTCTCAAAGAGAAATCTTTGATGATGGCCGGTGTGACTAGACACTACCTGGGATCATGAAAACTGAAACTGTATAATTGCATAACTGTAAGTTAACCCTATGCGCCTTTTTTTTCCTCATCACCATAAACCAGTGCTGCACCACATAAAAAAGGATGATGGGAAAGACCGAGGAGAGAAAGCACTAACCAGACCTCCGTTAGATGAGTGCGAGGAGAGCTGGGACCTTGGGGAGGCTAATTGCCACTCATATCCCAGTGAAGACGAATGATCGCTACCAATGAGAAATTAGTTGGTAGACGGCTATTGGTCTTCACTAGAATTTAGGTGGCAATAAGCCTCCACAAGTTTCCAGTTCTCTTCATACTCACCCAGTGGAGATCTGGTTACTACTTTCTCTCCTCGGTCTTTCCATTCTCCTTGACCCTCCTCGAACATTTGGCTGCTATTATTATTATTATTATTATTATTATTATTATTATTATTATTAGTAGTAGTAGTAGTAGTAGTAGTAGTAGAAGTACACGACCAAACAAATATTTAGTAAATAAAAATTTAGTTTTCAATATGGACGTAACTGTTTACCTACTAAGTAAAATGCGTCGTTAGTTGTTAGTGTTCAATGCAGTTTATTTTTTAAAAGAAATACTTCTAATGTAAGTCGATTGTTGCTATGTTTAAATGCAACCGTACGTTAGGATTCACGTATAAACTTAGCAGGAAGTCCTCATTGGAAATCCAAATTACATTAACGGAAAGTTTTCGTTCGGAATTCAATGACACATATCTGCTTCTGACGCACGTCCACGGCAGGTGTTGCTTTCTTACTCCATCAATATTCGCAGCAAAGGGAATACACTTTCAGGTCATTAATGCATAAGTTCAGTAATCATAACAATATTATTTGCAATGCACTTTGATCCATTTGGGCGGACTAAGGAAATAGAGACCATTACTTTTGAAACGCCGCACGTATTCTTTATTTATTAGTCGTAAGACGCTGTCATTGTGAGTTTAGATTTGAACTGATTGTATTTCGTATGGCCATTCTTATTTGCAATAGGCATGAGAATGCAAAAAAAAAAAAAAAAAGAAATGGAAAGAAACAAGTAATATACAAATAATACGAAGATAACCAGAAGGAAAAAAGGATGAAAGAAGAACAATGTTTAAACGTGTAAACAAAATAAATCTTTTTTTAATTTTCTTTTTATTCCATTTTCACCCCTACAAAGCACAGTGCCACTTTGATGTAGGGAACTACTATCGGGGACACAAATTGCAGGGATACTATGTAAGTAGAGGAGCAGCAACATGTCTGTTCACATTCTACTTGAACTTCTGCATGTCAGTACAATTGAGAAAGCAGAATCCCGGAAGGGAATTCCAAAGTCTAGCAGTTTTGGGGAAGGAACTATTGGAGTAGAGAGCTTTCTTACATCTAGGGATCTCTACTGCATAGGGGTGAGACTTTGCTGCTTGTCGGGTTTATCGAGGTTATTTACGTCGAGAGTGTACAAGTTCATGCAGTTCGTCGGAGCATTCAATATTAAAAATACTTGTAGAATAGGCAGAGGGATGCAACATTTCGTCGATGGGACAGAGGCTGAAGCTTAGACGACAGCTCAGGACCTATCAGGTTGGCGACTCTCTTTTGAACTCTGTTCAGGAGTGAGAGACTAGTAGCAGATGTATCAGCCCAAATGTGACAACATACTCCAACCATAGACGAATGGTGGCCTTATAGAAGTACAGACGTAAGTAGCTTTCTAGCATGGTCGAGAGAGCCCACCTTCCTCGCAGCGGCCATGGCGATACTCTCAATGTATATGTTCCAACTCATGTTCCCTGTTAACGTTAAGCCGAGGAATTATTGGTTGAGAAGGTGTCTTATAATTATTAAAGGAAAGAAGCTTAGTCTTGGCAGCATTGAATGTGACCATCCATTTTTGTCCCCATTGCGAAACAAATTGAATAAAATAATATCATGAGACAGAAAACAATATTGCACTCCTGGCGATTGTAGAGGAGGGAGAAGATGAGTTCGTCGATTTCAGCGTGCAACAATAGAGATGTGAGTGAAAAAGTGCGGTCCAGACTATTAAACCGAGGCATCATAAGAGGCTAACAAAAGTGCATTGAGAATGTTGATGACTATGTAGGAAAATAAATTCTGAAGCACAAAAGATCGCTAGTTTTAATGCTAGTACTCCCGTGTTCATAATTCTTCAACGATGTTGTTTTTTAGTTAAAAAATAGGAGGTTTTATACTTTTATGACGACCCTCGTAGTTTAATTTGCAATTATTAAAGTACAGTAATTTAGAAAGAAAATGTCGTTAAATTTGAAAATATATGATAAAAATAAACAACAACATTCTCCTCAAAAAATATATTTTTGCATATTTATGTTGAAGGGACTTGTTCGGTGTTTAAATGTTTGATTGGGTTAGACAAGGAAGTATCAACTGATTTTGTTATTTAACGAATGTCTATATTTTGTTATGGATTCATTACATTAAGAAAATTTGCATAAAATTGAATGTACGGTTTGAATCTGAGTTGTCAGAGAAGAGGGCGTTTTTGTAATCGTTCATTTTGATTGTCCTTTATGCTTGTACATATACTTGTTGAGTTAAACCAATGTAGTTTTTGTTGCATTCTTTACATGGAATTGAATAAATGCCAGCATTAATTGTGAGCTTCCGTATTTGGAGTTTTGAGTGAATTCGTCTATTCTATCACATGAAACAGAATTCCTAGTGTAATCAGTTTAATACGACGAAGTGTTTCTATAGAAAAAGAGGCAATATAAGTTATTGATTTGATGATATTGTGCTAGTTATTTCATACTTTATGAATATGTATTTATTTATATAAACGCCATTAAATTATTTTATCGATACCGTTATTGTAGGCATTCTTTTCATTATTATCTCTTGTAGAAATGTTAATCGTCGGGTTGTTCTCAAACGAATATTTGTCTGACTTCTATTTCAATTTTCTTTGGTTTACGCTTACGGCGGAGTAATTCATCTCTTTTTATGAATTAGATACAACGTTTTTCTTTCTGATCTTCGTTGAGCACCATTAGGACAAACTTCGCGCACATCTTACGAATCTTCCTCGCGAATAATTTTGTGTACAGTTCCCACGCTTACATAAAACTGCACTTATTGTCTCTATAGACACACGACGGTCCATATCCATGAAATTCTTTATTTGGCTAATCAACTCTAGTGTTCTGACTTCCTTTTTCCTTCCAGCTGTGACAATCACGCTTCAGTAGGGTGTATTCTAATTTCTGCTGTAGCTGTTCAATTGAACCTGAAATCATAAAACTTCGTCAATTATATAATATGTATTGCAATAACATACTGAAATTTCAAGAGTCTACGACAATTTTATAATACATGTACAAAAGAATCTGGGAACTTATTGACGGCATATATATATATAATAGACATTCCGACGAGTTATGTACGGGCATCGCTTCTGTGGTCGAGTGGGAGAACTGCCGACTGGCAACACGACGGTTTAAGCTACTTTAAGCCCCCCTCTTTGGGTAGAGCACTGTCGTAAATAATCTCACCCACTACTTAATTGGCTGAAAAATGCGAAGCTCATTGTTTGTTTGTTTACAAACAGGCGGTTTGAGCACTGTAAATGTGGTGACGAATGTCTATTTAAATAGACATTCCGACGAGTTATTTACGGTCGTCGCTTCTGTGGTCGAGTGGGAGAACTGCCGACTGTCAACACGACGGTTCTAGGTTCAATCCTTGGCTTGGGAGAGATGCTAGTCTAGCGGCACTGATGAGTTGTGATACAACGAAACAGGACCGTATTTCGATGACTATATATATATATATATATATATATATATAATGGCCAAAGACTTATTTATATAGTATTGATTTTCTTGAAAACATATGTGCCAGTATTGTAAAATAATCGATCATTAGCATACATTGAAGATCATTCTGGTCTTCAATTTGCATTATAAGACTGTTGATGACGTAATGATTCGTCATATTCGCACCATCCAATAGAAACATAGGATTTAGAGTCAAACAATCTTATTTACATTACTGATTTAGAGGCGAATGTGTTAAGTAATGCGTGGTGAGCTTTCACTTTGACAGATTTGTTAAGATTGCAGTTTTATAAGATAAAACCAAGTAAAGTGCCATCCAGGAGAAAGTCAGTCTTAGAGGTGTCTATTCGATTACCATAGTTAAATTTAATAAAAAAATCACTTTATAAGAATAAAAGAACAAGGATGAAACGAATTAAACGAAGAGTTTTGCACCACTTTTATGTCTTCATACGAAGATTAAAAGCAAAATATAATTTTACTAAACCTTGTGTTTAGAACCTATATTCCGATTATGATCAAACCCCGTTATTCTGATTCTAGATAATGTATAACATTTAAGTGCATTAAAAAAAAATGGAAATTCAAAGAATCTTGCTTAATTGCTGTCAAATGACTATGTTTCCAATTTAATGTAAATCTGAAATACTTTATTTTCAACTGAGAGGTTATATCTATATTATGGTTCTTAAAATCCATTAAATACTTAAAATTATGGAATATTCATTAATAGATGTCTAATCTCTATTGTTCAAATTATACGATTTTTTTAAAAATTAAATTTTCATCCCAAACAAAGCACAGTGCGACTTTGAAGTAGAGGGCTACTACCCGGGACATAAGTTGCAAAGGTATTATGAAGGGAGATGAGTAGCAAGATGTCTGTTCACATTACACTTAAACTTTTCTGCATGTCAGTACAATTGGGAAAGCAGAATTTCGAAAGGGAGTTCCAAAATCTAGCAGTTCTGGGGAAGAAACTATTGGAGTAGAAGGCCTTCTTACACCTAGGAATCTCTACTGTGAAGGGGTGGGATTTAGCTGCTTTTCGGGTTTGTCAAGGGTATTCACGTCAAGAGGGTACAAGTGCTTTTAGTGCTTCAGAGCATTCACCATTAAAGCACTTGTAGAGCAGGCAGAGGGATGCAACATTTCGTCGATGGGACAGAGGCTGAAGCCTAGGTGACAGTTCAGGACCTATCAGGTTGGCGACTCTCTTTTGAACCCTGTCCAGGAGTGAGAGACAAGCAGCAGATGCACGAACCCAAATGTGACAACAGTACTCTATACATGGGCGAATAGTGGCCTTATAGAGGTACAGGGTACTTTCAGGTGTGAGTAGTTTTGTAGCACGGTAGAGAGATCCCACCTTCTTCGCAGTAGCCTTGGCAATGCTCTCAATGTAACTATTCCAGTTCATGTTCTCTGTAAACGTTAGGCCAAGGAGTTTAAAGAAAGTTCTTTCGGGTAATGTGTTCTTGGCCTTTGCTATTGGTGGTAGAGAATGTTATTGAACTGAAACAAGCTTAGTCTTGGCAGCATTGAATGTGACCATCCATTTTTATCCCCATTCTACTACAGATTTGAGATCATCCTCTAGTGTTTCCGCTATTTCCTTAGATATGTGTTCATTTGTTTTCCCCTCGTGCCTGTTATAGAGAGTGGTGTCATCAGCAAATATACCCATCTTCGAAACAATTTTATCAGGGAGATCATTTATGAATATCAGAAATAATAAAGGTCCAAGGATAGACCCCGGAGGTACACCCGCATTTATATCATATAATTTAGACGTACGACCGTTGAGGACAACCTAGATTTTTCTCTTATTATTCGAAGGATTTAATTACATTATGCATTCTTCCAGTGATACCATATGATCTAATTTTTCTTAGAAGACCATTGTGCCATACCCCGTCAAAAGCCTTCGATATATCTAGGGCTACCGCTCTACCATCCCCTGCTCTGTCTAGTGAACGGTATATACGTTCAGAGATTATAGTTAGGATATCTGCTGTGGAACGGGCTTGCCTAAATCCATAGTGTTTGTCTGTCAGAAGTTTAGCAGCTGTAAGGTGATGGACTAGATGGACTAGAAGGACTCAAATATTTTGGCGAAAAACGGGAGAAGGCTAATGGGGCGATATTTTTATGGGTCACTTCTTTCGCCAGAATTCTTGAGAACTGGTACCACAAAAGCGGTTTTCCAGCAGTCAGGAAAGCAAGATTCGTTAAGGCATTTGTTGTAAAGTCGGGATGAGATCAGGTCCACATGCTTTTGAGTTGTCAAGGTTTTTTCATCCTTTGCGTGAACTTAGCATGAATCTTAATTAAACTAAATATAGCCCCCATTTGGAACTCTATCGCATAGCAACTGTGTTCAATAACTCATACTGATTGGTAAATTAGTTTAAGAATGAGCCTGTACAGAAAAATATATAATCGTATAAACATACTTAACTTTATTGAAATAAAGATTCATGCGGATCTTAGTTTTCTGACAGTTTCGCGCCGGTTGCATTTACAGGTTTGACTTTTATCACAAACATGCTTATAATGACGATGACGATTGTGAAACCCAATCGGCTGGAAAATAGGTATATAATCTGATGTTTTTTTTTCGGATTAGAGATTCCCGTGATCTTTCGTTTCTCAGATCTTATTTTTAAATCGGTGACTCACAGGCGGGACAACCTGATTGTTGATAACATTCCATCTTAGATTTGGAGCAATATTTTGTACGGACCATACATTCAACACGTAGTCTGTACTTCCGGTAATCACATTGGCATCACCGGTTCCAATTTTTATGATTAATCTATCAGCTAAATAATCCAAAGCTCTCTCTCATCAGACAGGCCATGCATGACTTGTCCTATGAGGTGGGTGTTAGGGACACCAAGCAATACAGAAAATAAGAGCAGTCAAAGATTAGATATATACACCCTGCAAAACCATTACAACAAAACTTGTCTAACTACCACCACTAACAATAGTTTCTCTATTTTATCTCTCGATTTTAAAGTAAACAAAACTTCCATCAGCTAAGTTTCCTTCCTACAACTGCTCGTCTGTGAAATCACCATGTTGTAGTAAGCTGGTAAGCAACCCCAATGTATTGCGTATCGCGGGGCTGTTTAGCTAGCTGATTACCACATGGTCGGGGTAAAGTCCAATGTAAACAAATTTTTATTGAAACGCGTTCTTAAATAATCAAATTCTGTCCAATCACCACCAGCACTACGACTCATCACAGTGTTGTTTCATCGTTCAACGGACACTAAGTTAACTCTCATCCTCTAGTGGCCTTTGGGCCTTGATAAGTGGTCACACCTTAATAAAAACAGCAAAAGAATCCATAGAAGATAACGGTCATTCATACTGGGTATTTACTTCTTTTCCATCACGAAAAATGTCACACACCTGTCGTAAAGTGGGATTAAAAAATCAACGCGCCCGAGTAGGAGCACTCTGATCCTGCACAGGATGCCTGTACAGCCCGGTCGGCATTTCCCAGCAGAGGCACTTTTGGTGATTAGCAATAAAGTAAGCCCTTTTCAAAGAGAAAAGACAAAGCATGGAAGAGTGGAACTTCAGCATTACATTAACAAAGAACAGATCATTACAAGAATGGTCTAATCTTTGTTGATTTGGGGATTGAGGGAAAAAGACCCCGGTTGAACGGCGATCCATACGGATAGAAAAAAGGCAGACGTTGGATTTATTCATAGTAACTCCTAATTGTCTCTTCCACCTATTTTGTGCTTTAAATTTCATATTTTGTGCTTTAAATTTCATATTTTGTGAGCGATATCTCTACTATTATATAAAAGGAACTTTGTGTATGTCTGTGTGTGTTCATTCCCCATGGACTCATAAACGGCTGGTTCGATTTTATTTGGAAATTTCATACAAATGTACTTTATGTGCCTGACGGTGTTCTTAGATAGGTTTTGTATCGGAATGTCTTCGATAAGTATTGTAGTAAAAATTTTAGATGAAAGAAGTTACAGGCGATTTTGACTGCAATTAATGCCTTAAATAGTCCAAAATCACAAGTGAATTTAAGAAGTTTTATTACCACACAAGCAGAAAGGCCCAGCATATAACATCAACAGTAAGGTTTTTGATATGAATTTTTCTGTTTAGAGCACAATTGAACCATGATACTTGATTTTTTCATTTTAAACTTTAATTCAAACCATTATACACAAAAATAATTTTATAAAATCAACAGTATTTCTCTACAGTGCAATGTAAACTACAATGTATTGTAGACTAAGATGCACGTGAAGTTTCCTCCAAGTGAATCGCGTTGGGTCCTCAAACAGAGCAGGTAATTAATCGATTTGATTTAAAAATGGACGATTTCGCTGATTTCGATGACAATAAAATATGGGAGGGTGAAAGAGTCGTTAATCTTTATTAAATCCCTGGCAGCGCCGGGCCTTCCCGCTACTTTTAAATAAAGAGGAAAAATTGTTCTTTCTTTTAAGTCAGCTGTTGTTTTGCGTGGGTGGCATATGAAGATCGTTACTCTTCCGATAGTATTAACTATCATTTAAGTGTTAATCCATTAATCTCATTAACTCTCTTCCTCTAGTGGTTTATAACCTCGATAAGTAGTGGCTCATTAGTAAACAAAACGTATCAAACAAATTAAAGAACGTAAAGAACAGAAAAATCATACAAATAAGGTATAAATGTCTGGACATTAAATATCGATTAAGCAAAATGTCTGGACATTAAATATCGATTAAGCAAAATGTCTGGAGTCTCCACGTCCAAATACGAAATTATTCGACTATATTTGTGGCTCGACCAATGAATGATTCAATGCGTAACTTCTGCAAAAGAAACTGTGAACAAATTTGCATATTCATAAGGTTTCATTTCCTTACAAGAACGTGATCTTTGACATTAGTCGAATGTCTGAAAACAGTATAACAACAGTCTACTAGTCTGGGAACAGTCGAGCACTAAAACAGATGAAAAGTTTCAGAGAGAATTATAGTTCGGAATTTTTTTTAGATCAGGATTGATAATTTGTATTCTTTGGATTATCCGGACTATTGTTTTCACCTTGGATGTTATTTTCACAATTTATCGACTGATATAAACCACAACCTTTATAGATTCGTCTTGTCGAACTCTGGAATCTTTACGTATAACGAAGGAATTTGCACGAATTTTGAACTAAAATCTTCAATTATTCTCGTTCCGTCAATCATGGCCGTATAAAATTCTTAAGTAAGTATATACCACTTAATCTCACCTGTAATGAGATTGAATATTTAAACTCCTGAAGACTGTCAATTAGAATTGCTTAAACTTATCACAATTACGTTGACTCACCGATTTTCACCTGAACACCGAATGTTAAGAAACGCTGAGCCTGGCCAGTACCAGAGTAACATTTTGGAATTACCAAGGCACTGTATGTAGGTGGAAGGTCAGGTCAGTCCTCCTGCTTTCCAATGTGTGTAGTTGTGACGTGTGCACACATTAACATGCATGTGAAATGATTATGAAGTTTATCGAACCTCATCATCTTTAAATCTGGAAAAAGTAAATATAAAAAAGCGTCGATCACTATTAATATATGTATATATATATATATTAATTTTATTTATACAAACATTAATGGCTACATATGTGCATACATGTTTCTGTAATCACCCACGTTGGGGGATTACGTCTTCAGGCCAAGAATTATCGTCGAAAGTGATATTTCCACCAAATACATTTTCCTACCAGTCAGCACCGGTCAGTACTTAGTTGACCATAGCTAAGGTTCTTAACTTACAGACTCCAAGACAAGAAAACGAAATTCTAAAGTACCTTATGCCATAAAAACCAAAAGTTAGGTTGGATGGGGGAAAGGGAAATGAAAAAGATATTTATTATCTTCAAAGACCTCACTCATCCTCTTACAGTTTTTATGACTCCCACCCAGGTTACATTCTAACTTGATAAACGAAATAGGAAAATGTATTTGGTGGAAATATCACTTTCGACGGTAATTCTTGGCCTGAAGACGTAATCCCTCAACGTGGGTAATTACAGAAACATGTATGCACATATGTAGCCATTAATGTTTGTATAAATAAAATTAATATACCTGCTCTGTTCACTCATTGAGCACTATTTTGGTAGACACATGTTGTTTCATTGGATGTACTTCTAGGAAACTAAACTCTCCTGGCTATATATATATATATATATATATATATATATATATATATATATATATATATATATATATATATGTATACACACACATATATATATGCATATACTCACACACACACAATCATATATATATATAGTGATCGACGCTTTATATATATATTCCTGAGTTTATAACACACACACAAATATATATATATATATATATATATATATATATATATGAATATATGAATTAAAAGTATATAATCATTATAAGATCGCCCAAATAGTTTCAAATAATAAGTTCAATGAAGTTATGTACCTGTTAATTTAATTAATATTTGATCAACATATAAAGGCAACCAAATAAATTTTTATATCAACTAGTGAATCTATTTTGCCCTTAACTCATTTTGTCATTCATTCACTATATTGCTCTGTAATTACATTGAGCTTCTTAAATAAGGATTGATATATATTATAAGGAAATAAAATATATTTTTCACAGAAATATACATACATATATATAAGAAGAAATAGACCATAATTGGATGTTAAATCGACTAAAATGCGAATAAAATAGGAGAAATTGAAAAAAAAAACCCAAAAAACGGAAAAATTATATATTATAAATATACAATTGAGTAAAATAAAAAAGTCGATTAAAAGAAGCACGAAATATAATATAATATAATATAATATAATATAATATATATATATATATATATATATATATATATATATATATATATATATATATATATATATATATATAAGGAAAATAAACTATTTTTTGTAGAAATACTAATAATAGGATGCGGAAGAGATAGAAACGAAAAAAAAAGAAAGACTCAAATGAAATATGCCCCCCTCCCCAAATACTTCCAACTGTAACCGAAGATTTCTTAGCTTGCACAAAGTAGGGGGCTAAAACTGATAGCAAAACCAGCCTTTTATATTCGTTTCGTTGATGACAACCCTTTCTTGTTTCGCTATGCATGACGAAGCTGTATTTCTTTAAGTTATTAAATAATTTACACCTCTCCCTCACATTTACGATGGAGGTCTAGAAAAGGAAGGAAGTTATCTTTTCTAGATAAATTCCTTCCTTTTCTAGACGTTTTACTTTTTAAATGTGGGTCTTCATTTGTGACGTCCATTTATAGGAAACCTTCTTTTACTGGACTTTACTTGAGTTGGGATTCTTTTGCATCAACAACCAGGAAACTCAATATTATTAGAAACTTTACTCATCGGGCACTTGTCATTTGCTCTCCTTGTTATATCGATTCTGAAATTGATAACATTAAAAAGAATTTTCATTTTGAATGGATATCTGGCTCCATTGGCCAACAACAACAAAAAAAAAGTCCTTTTCTGAGTTTCCTAAGCATGGCCCATCCAGATTTTCGGTATACCTCAAATTACCTTGGATTGGACCTGAAGGCCAAAGAATTGGAGACAAGATTTCCTCTCTTGTCACTTCTAATTTTTGTGCTTTACCCCTTCCGAATTACTTTCTTTACAAAGTGCGCCTTTCCCTCTTTTCGCAAGGACGTGTTGTCTATCTCGCAGTCAAGCAATATTGTTTACAAATTCCAATGTCAGTGTGGTGCCATCTATATAGGCAAGACGACCTAGTGACTTCAGGCAAGAATCGCCCAGTATGTACCTCGTTCTATCCGGGATCATCAGCCTACTTCTAGGGGTTTCCAATTAGTGGAATCGGCTATTAGACAACACTTAGTAGATGAAAAGGACTGTGGCTCTACATTATCTCCGGTGTTTTTCTGTTTTGCACAGAGGACGCACTAATTTCCACCTGTCTGTCCTCGAGGCGCTATCAGTTTTAGTCCCCTACTTGTGCAAGCAGAGAAACCTTCGGTTACAGTTGGAACTATTTAGGGGGCACATTCGATCAAGGTTTTTTTTTTCTCGTTTCTATCCCCCTTCGCTTACTATTACAACAGTTCTATAAAAAATAGTTTCTTTTCCTTCTTTCACATATTTATCCTTGAAAAGTTTGTCTGACGAAAAGCGCTTCCAGTTTTATTACAATTTGTGATTCTTTTAATCGGTTGATTCATTTTACCCAAGACATCAAAGGTAAATTCTTTTGTAACTTTCACCACTTGGTACGGAAAATCGTCCAAAACCCGATTAAAAACCTTGCATCATGTTTGAGTAAACGTTATGTAAAATTTCAAATGTTTAAACCAAAAATTGGCTGACAAGTAAATATTTTTTGTGTCTGACTCAAATTTTGACCACTTAACATTAATTGTTTTGAGCTCAAATTCTGTTAAAAAAGTTTGATCCATGTTCAAGGAACCAACATCTAAATTTTCAAGTGTTCAAGCTCAAAATTGGCGGAGGAGTTTGGCAGTTTCATTGAACATTGACCTCCTTGACAGCCAAATTTCTGAAAACCGATATAAAAGATTTTCTTAAATCTCAATATCGCTTATGTCAAACCTTGAGTCTGTAGACTGAAAATTTGGTAAGACAGACACACAGACAATTTCGCTTATATATATATATATATATATATATATATATATATATATATATATATATTACCGTATTCCTACATGTCTTTCCCGCCGGCT
Source organism: Euprymna scolopes (assembly GCF_053919585.1). Lineage (NCBI taxonomy): Eukaryota > Metazoa > Mollusca > Cephalopoda > Sepiida > Sepiolidae > Euprymna > Euprymna scolopes. The sequence goes on along the minus strand of NC_136483.1, from coordinate 24,006,347 downwards.
GCTGACCTGTTGCCAAAAATTACTAGAAGCAATACTACATACAGCCTATTATAAGCAAAATAGTATTTAATACAACTAACATATTAAACAATATATATATATATATATATATATATATATATATATATATATATATATATATATATATATATATATATATATATATATATATATACGTAAAATAAATGAGGGGAAAATTTTTTTAGTGCGTACCCCCGCCATATTTATTTTTTTCGAAAAAAATCGACATAAATTTTATATTATTTTATTTTCTTTTGAAATAATGTTTTTTCTCATCAATATATACTATTATCAGTTGAATTGCCAAGAAAAAGAAAGTTCGTAAAAATTAATTAATTTTTAAAAGATTAAAACGATTAAAATTGCAGTATTACAAAATGTTCCTTTACAACATAGATTTTTAATTAATTGTGCTTAATTTGTTCTTTAAATATTAAATTTTAATATAAACATGGCTCTTGCCAGCTATTTTATCGCCAGATTAAAACCGATTAAAAATATTATTGCACAAAAATTAAAAGTTTTCTGACCCCCCCCCCTACGATATCTAATTTGTTTCTTTTTCTTAAGCAAAAGTATGGAAGCTGGTAAGTGACCAAATGAACACTCGTGAAACTGTATTTCATATTTAATATAAAAATGTTTAAAATATTAATCATTAAACTGTGTAAATCTTACAACCTAACAAAATTATAACAAAGATTAATTATTAATTGCAGTTTAAAGAAGACAAGCAAAGGTTTTTAAAAATCATTAAGTGGCTTCTGCTTTTCTATAGTTCGTATAGTTAACACAAGTCTGACGGCACGGAATCATGCGTTCTTTTTTTCACAATTCTTCACATTCGTTTGGTGGTCCCTATAACCTAGGGTTTTCTGTTACAAAACAAGATGTTAATCCTACGACAGCTTCCGCCCGTGTGGTATAGGATAAAAAAAATGTCTCTGCACGCATCTTTCTTTTCTTTCATCCAGAATCGCTAGTAATAACAATCGGCAAAACTACATAACAGTGATGACTTTTATCAGATGTCATTCATTCTCTGCCGTCGCCGCCGGGCGATATGATTATCCTCCACAACAGATTGAATGGTAGCTCGAAGTAGTTTTCCGATTTTGTATGACAGTGTCAAGCGACGGCAGTCGGCATTAACACGATCGATCGTATCTTTTAAAATTAACAGTAGTTTCCACTTATTTGTCTGTCCAAAAGAGAAAAGCTAGACATATTGTTGCTTTTTGATATGGGCAAAATACAGTTCCCTAAAAGAGAATTCTAGATTAGGAGAAAACTACAAAATGACTCAGTCTGCAGACTATTGTTACAGACTATGGCAATATTATCCTGCGTTCAGTCAGCATTTACCTAGAGGTGTATTTCATCTTTATGACATTTCCTTTTTTTCTTAACAAATGAGGTGTCAGCGAGCATCGTTGTTAATAGCTACAGGTAAACGATATAACAGTAATGAGTTTTATTAGTTACCATTCGGGGCGTTACACCGCTGTCACCGCCAGGCGATGACCATCCGTTACAACGATTGAATTCCAGCAACAGAATCAGTTTTCCGATTTTGTTTCACAGTGTTCAGTCAGCATCGGCAGCAGTGAGCCTATTCTCCAAAGTGATCAGTAATTCTTATCTATTTACCACCCAGTAACCGAAGATGATAGTTAAAGATCATGTCAACATAACTTTATATTTAAGCAGATTTTTTATTAACATCTATTTCATTTCTGTGATATAATTTGTGTTTTTCTTTATTGCAAATTAGCATGCATCCCGACATTCCCGGTCATGAAATACGCTTAAATATGATATTTTAATTAATGCAGATTTCGTATTTATTATTATATTATATTGGTTCCAATATATAGTAATGATTTAAAAAAATAAATGAAAAAAAAATGACTTGTGCGCCAGCATCGATACTTGAAACCAAAACGTTTAGCTTTCGATTTACTTTTTCTTTTGACGTTAATGCCTGAGCTATGAAGGCATGTTTGCTGCAAAGCTAAAAATTAAAATATGAACCAATAGCTATTTAATTACGCGTGCATATTCGTAATACCGTCCTCGATCTTCACCTGGCAAATTCCAATTTTTTAATTTTCACAATTTTGCACTGATTTTTCCCGGCTTAAATCCAAATATAAAGTTTCGCCTGGGTTCGAATACCCTATATATTAAGTTTCATGTCTATATACCAAAAACTTACAGAGGTTTGGTAGGCAAAATTTTTTAAACAAAAATATATACGCATACATGAATATATATAGAAAGAATTTTGTGTTTACTACAAACTTTTAATGCAAATATTATGCAAGTATAAATCATGTAGAATATTTGCATGAATATAATTACACGTAATAGTTAACTAAAGATGATTATCCCATAAGAAAATCGAAAACAACTAATAGGGAATTAATTAAAATGAATGTTAAAAACGATATGCAACACACACACACACACACACACACACACACACACACACACACAAAGCAAATTTATAGAACCGTTCGTTTTCTGGTCTCGTCGCATTCATCACACTATTTCTCATTTTTTACTTGTCAGCGACAATCGTAATAATTAGACACCTGGTTCCTGTCTATCGCCACCTGTGCCTTCGCCCACCGTAAAGTCTGTATCAGTTCAACTCACTAACTTTTTTATGTTATTGTTAACTCTATATATTTTTGAAATACTTTTAAATATCTATAAAATTAAATTAGCCGAATTTTCAATATGGTTCTAAATAGCAAGGAATATAAAAGACCGATATTTAATTCTGATTAGCAATATCTTCTTAATAACCCTTGCGTAATGTTCGATGTATTTACCGTTAATTTTTCTTACAAATATTAATTTTATTCATGGAGATTAATAAAGACATTTTCTGCTAGTGCTATAAAAATCCGATAACGTCATTAATAAAAGTAAATATTGCTCTTTTAAATAAATATTAGCTAATTTATTTCTTGTGTTTTTTTTATATCATTAAATGGAATATTTGTTTTAATTAAATGATCTAAATCATCAATTAGTAGATCTAGATTCTCAAATTAATGTATGGTTTTCCTTCTTATTTCTTATATTTAAAAATATGCATTTGATTAACACACAACGCGACAGCGATTTTCACAAAAATTATTCGTTAACAATTTGAACACATTAGGGCAACTTTCTCTCAACAACTAAGTTATAATACACGGAATACGAAATGATATAATTGCTTTTCAATCTAGAAGTTGACCTGGTTTAGTTGTGGATTGGGATACAAAATAGCTTGTCCGTTTAATCCTGTTAAGACTCAACTCATATTTCTCAATCGTAGGCGTGTCTCTTTTCCTCCTATCGCGAGCCTATCCTTGTTTTATCGTTATTTCCATGGCAGGGGCTCGTCTGAACTCCAATCTGTGGTCCCCCCCCTCGCCAATCTTTCACGAAAAACACCCGTCTAGCCGAATCCACTGTGAAAAATTTTCCCCACTCTTTATCTGTGCCTAAATCAAAACGTGGATTCCATGAACTAAGCTTCTTTCTTAGAACTGCATGCCTGTGGAACTCTGTTTCGTCTGTCTGCTTCCCACCTGACTACAACTTGGATGTGTTCAAGTCCAACGTTAACAAATTCCTAATGAACCGCCCCTTTAAGTAAACACTTCATCAAATCTCCACACTAACGTAATGTACTTGCAATAACCCTTATACCTGAGTGGCTTCCGGGCCTTGATAAGTGGTGACCACCGTTTAAAAAATAAAAAAATTTAAAAAATAACCATTATGGCCCTTCTCTTGAGGAGAATACGACTCTGAAACTTCTTGTTTTTTAATCATGAAATATTTCTTAGAGTTCATATATTAAATCCAATGCTTTTTCTGTATTTTTTTAATAGCCTTCACCCCAAACAAGGCATATTACCACTTGAACGTAAGGGGCTACTAATTGGGACCATGCTTAAGAAAGTAACGAGATGTTGGTTCACGTTGCATTTGAATTTATGCATGTCAGTACAGTTTGAGAAACAGGCAACAGGAAGAGAATTCCAAAGTCTAGCTGTTCTAAAGAAGAAGCTACTTGAGTAGAAAGCTTTCTGACATTTAGGGATCTCAACAGTGAAGAGGTGTGATTTTGTTGTCAAGCAGGTTTGACGGGATATGTACGCCGAGGAGACACAGGAGTATTGAGTTCATCAGGGCACGTTCAATTAAAATATTCGTAAAACAAGTACAGAGATGCAACACTGCGGCGATGGGACAGGGGTTGGAGCCTAGTTAACAAAATGGGACTTATTAGATTGCCGACACATTTTTGGACACTATCCAAGAGGGAGAGACTAATGGTAGATTCATCAGCTCAGATGTTGCAACAATACTCCATACACGGGCAAATGGTGGTACACAATGCTCTCAGGTGTGAGTAGTTTTCTAGCTTGATAGAGGGAGCCCATCTTCCTTGCAGCAGCCTTCGCAATGTCAATGTATTTGTTCTAGTTCATATTTACTGTGAATGTTAAGCCGAGGAGTTTAAAGGAAGAGTTCTCAGGCAGGGTGTTATTTTTCTTGATATCGGTGGTTGTAGATGTTTCTTGTAATTGTTGAAGGAGAGCAGCTTCGTCTCACTAGCATTAAATGTCACCATCCATTTATGTCCTTATCTCATAAAAGCGATTCTCTCTATTGCTCTAAACACTTTCTCACATTCGAGGCTATTCCCTATCCGCAAATCTACTATCAAACCATGTATGAAATGCTCTTGTTATATTCTGATGGTGAATCTGTCTCGTTTGAGGATTCTTGACAAGATGTAAAACGTATTTGATTGGCCCTACTTTTTCTTCTTCTTCTCTAAAACCCCCTCTCTCTACATACGTGATGTTGCAAATCTCAGTTTGTTTTCCTATAAATACTATCTTTTTAAAAAAAAAAATCACGTTCATCCTCTAACAAGGCACATCGCCACTTGGACGTAAGTGGCTACTATTTAGGAGCATGCCTACGAAAGATTAACACGATGCTGGTTTACGTTACATTTAAGTTTCTGCATATAAGTACAGCAAGAGAAACAGGTAGCAAGAAGGGAATTCCAAAGTCTAGCTAGTCGAGGGAAGAAACAATTAGATTAGAAAGCTTTCAGGCATTTAGAAACGTCAAAAGAAAGGGGTGTGATTTTGTTGCTAAGTGTTTTTTTTTCGGTGATTTGTATATCGATGGGCACAAGTGAAACGAGTTCACTAGAGTACATTCCAGGGGTTGAAATCGAGTCGACAAAGTGGGACCTATTAGATGAAAGTCTTTTTTGAGCCTGAACCCTATCCAAGAGTGAGAAAAAAGTGGTAGATGCACTAGCCCAGATGTGGTAGAATTCTCCATGCATGGGAGAATGGTGGCCTTGCAGATGTACAGGATACTCTTAGGTGTGAGTAGTCTTCTAGCATGATAGAGAGAACCCACTTTTTTGCAGCAACCTTTGCAATGCCCTCAACGTATTTGTTTCAGTTCATATTGCCTGAGAATGTTAAACTCCCGCTCTGCGACTTTTAGTTTCGGAAGAGATAGTTTGAAAATATGGAGACGGACACACAGACAGACATAATGAGTTTTATAAATTAGATTATTTTTAGATTGTGTGTTATATAACAAGTTAGTTCAGTTTCCGTTTCTAACAAAATTTCTTAAATAAAATAAAACCTTCCTATAAGACTCAGAGGTAAGGGAGATAAATCTGTTTTCTTATTATGTCTGCATTAGATTTTTATACACAAAAAATAATATTATTTATCTGTATGCAATTAAAATAGATGAAATGTGGAACTTAAAACTAATTTTCACAAATTCCTATTTAAAAATATATATTCGTATCATTGACTATATTTAGATCTATTTTATCTGAGCATTTTTCTGATAATATGGCAAGATTTTTAAACAATCGCAAACGATTTCACGATATTTCAAAATACAAAGGCTAACGGGCAACGTATGGTAGGCATAAAACGTTTTCTTTTTTTTAAGCTGGCAATTAACATTTTTCCTTGGCAACGCCGGGACGGGCCGGCTAGTATTTTATAATTTCATTAAAATTCACTTGAGAAAAAACAGAAATGTAAGTTTCGACTACTACTACTGATTTATGAGGCCACGTCTAATTTAGAGTCTCCACTTCGATGTCAACATTATGGAAGGCCACCATGTTAGAGCAAAATTAAATAAATGTATATATATATATATATATCTATATATATATATATATATATTTTAGACAGTGATCACCACTTATCTATACCCGGAAGCCACTCAGGGATAAGGGTTATTGCAAGTACATTCCGTTAGTGTGGAGATTTGATGAAGTGTTTACTTAAGGGGGCGGTTCATTAGGAACGTTAGACTTGAACACATCCAAGTTGTAGTCCGGTGAGAAGCATGCAGACGGAATATTACTTTTAATTCCGTTGAAAAACAAATGTTGCATTCAAATCGTTTTTAAAATCAAAACGTTTTGATTTTCCTTTGTTACCTCTGAAGAATTTTGCTTTTGGTTGATTTTGATTGTTGATAAGTTTGTTCGTTTGAGTTTGTATACATCCTCGCGTCCACATCGTTGGACCGATCATCGTCAAACTTGACACAAACTAAGAAATGATTAAAGTATAATATAATTTAATCGAACTTCAAAGTTAAGGTCACATAAAATTTGGGGCATCGTCAAGCTTAAATGACTTTTTTAGCCTGGCTATTTCTTCTGTGAATGAAATACAGAATACTCTGTGTAGCTCAATTACCATATACGTTTTATAATATACTACCTTGGCTTATTCATGTATCTAGAATTGTTGGAGTAAATACTGAAAATTGATACATTGATGATTTTTTATGTGGATATATGAAATAATTATCTATCTATCTATCTATCTATCCATCTATCTTTATCTCTCTCTCTCTCTCTCTCTCTCTCTCTCTATATATATATATATATATATATATATATATATATATATTTGTTTTTTTTTTCCAAACGATAAATACGGTTAATAGTGGCTTCGCCTCGAAGCTCACTTTTTACTTAGAAAGTACATTACTGTTTTAAAAAATAATAAATAAATAAAAATGTTATATACATCCAAACAAATTATGAGCGACTTTCTAAGTAAAATATGAGCTTCGAGGCGAAGCCACTATTAAGCGTATTTATCGTTTGAAAAAAACAAAACAAAACAAAAACAACAACGAATCTAAATTTATAAGCGATTGAAATAAACAGTAACGTAAACTAGGATTCGTGGCCTAACGGTTAAGATGCCGGACTGTGGTAAACATGGTCTGAAGTAACAGTCGAGCTACGCTGATGAGAGGTAGTTACCTCGAAACACGAGTGTACGTAGATTACTGTTTTAAAAAATAATATATATATATATATACATACATATGTATATATATTATGGCTACATATAGACCAATTAACATAATGATTAAAAAAATGAAAATAAAGGCTAGCTAACTAGGTTTCGTTCCTCGCTCAACAGAGCTAAATCAAGAAAAAGTGCGATAAAAATTGTTATGAATATGGCGGGGGAGAAAAAATAAATAAAAAATAAGCGGGGAAAATATAACATAGAAATTAAATTAAGTTCTAAGAGATTTTTTTTTGCTTGCAAAGTGAAGGTCTCAAGGACTTAATAAAAATAGTTCCTAGAATTTTAAGATGAAAGGGTGAGTGCAAAATCGTGGCACACGTATGGTTATTTATAAGGTGCTAGCAAATCAAAGAACCATACATATTACCTAGAGCATCCGAAGGTAAAAAATTTGCATAACGAATCTTTGATGTCATGTGCTGTTTTAAACGAATATCCAATCTTTGCAATGTCCGTCCAACATAGTGCGCGCTACTACTACATTTGAATAAATAAATAAATAATAGAATTATTATAGTTGGAGGGAAGAACATCGTTGCAAATGGACAACAACATAGGTCAAGTTAAAAAAAAAACAACGCGTGGGTTTGATGCAAAATAACACCGTTGTACAGACAAAGAGATTTGCTTAGAAAATTAGTAACCAAGGTAGAAAAGACATCGATTAACTACAGTTTCTTTAGATTTGTAAAAATTGGATACTTTTTTTTTATTAATAGTAGATTCAACAATATTTAAGGGGTAGCCATCGTTGCAAAGGGTGTTAGTAATGAATTAAGCTTGTCATCCAGATTAACTTTGGAACAAATCATCAAAGCCCTATGTGTTAAATTATTTTTTTTTGTTTGTAGAACAAAATGAGTCTCAACGTGTATAAAGGCCAGTAAATGTTGGTTTAAGATAAATGGAAGTAAGAAAACCTGAAGAAGTCTTGGAAACAAAAATATCTAAAAACGGTCAGTATAAGAGAAATTCTTCTAGACTGAAACGATTTTCATTTTTGCTCCTATCCAGAGTACCCCTTTTGGGGGAGCTGGATTTTCTCCACATTAAAACCGACCTTGTGTCTAACTCTGCCCTCGTGGAGAGGCAGGTAAATAGGAACATTTTCAACGAATCTGCGTTTTAATTAATCTTTGTGCTTTCATTTTTCAATACGTATCACATATGTCGTTCTTCCTACTCTTTTTTGTATTAATATCGTTTTTTTTTGTCACCGCATTTTGAACATTTAAAAAAATAATTTATCTTTTAATCTGAAACATTTTTTTTTGTTTTTGAGGTTATCAGCGAATTTTAGTTTCCATCTTAGTATTGAGGTTATCTGTTTGTTGCTGGCGCTATACCAGATGATACGTTCAGATGAAGTATATATTCTGGACTATGGGATACCAGTTTGAGGCCATAGTTAAAATCGCCATGGTCTGCTGTAAGAAAATAAAATGCTACACATTTTCAGTCCTTTTTCAATGCTGTATCATTATTTTTAAGCTCGACTGAGTGCCAATCTATTGCCCCTTTGCGAAACTTTCACACACACACATACACACACACACACACACACACATACACACACACACGCGCGCGCACGCACATACACATACATACACACACGCAAAACACACGCTACAACCACTATCAACAATTTCCCCCACTCTTCATCTAAACGCAGATTCCATAAACAAAGCTTCTTTTTTAGAATTGCCCGCCTATGGAACTTTGTTCAACTGGCCTGCTTTTCAGCTTACTGCAACATGACCGGCTTCAAGTCGAATGTAAACAAGTCCTACTTTGAGCCGTTCTCTTAAATAATCAAATTATACCCAATTTCCTCTATTATCGGTCACTACGATGTTGTCCAGATGACTACCGTACACTCATTAACCCTTTCCTCGAATGGCCTTTGAGCCTTGATAAGTGGTGACACTCATGTAAAAAAAGATTTCTAGTTCAAATGAGCGACGCATAACGTAGTCAATCACTTGCTGTGTGTCTTGTTGAGTTTTACGAGAATTTTTATGCATAAGAACGTTGGATCAAAGAAACTTTAATAGGCAGATTTTATATTAGCAAATAATTGAACTCCTTACCTAAACTGGTTTAGGATTATAACTTTAATCCTTCAAATGACATACTGTTTATTACTTTTTTGACTTTCCAATTTATAATTTCCCAAATAATCAAATATTTATTTTTATTAAGATTTTATTTTCCCCTGATCCCGTCTCTAATTTGGTGGCATCTTAACTCAGGCAAATAGCCATACATAGATTTGAAATCATACCATAGTCGATAATAGCATTTCACTTTTATTTATATACTAGCAAGCCGTCCGACATTGCCCGGTCGTAAAATACGCATAAATATTATATTTTAATTCATGCAGAAACTGAAATTTGTGTATGCGAGTATCATGTTTTTTTTTTCTTAACAGTTCACTTCTTGTAAGTAAAAAAAAAGTACTCGAGCTGAGATCGAAACCAAAACCTAAAGACAGTGAGTCAAATACGGTAACCGTTAGGCCAGCTTGACATGGTCTTTACTAAGTGTTTTCAAACTTACTTATTCTTAACATAAGGAATTTGTCATATGAACGATTCACGCATGCGCAGTTATGAAACAGTTGAGAAATAGATAACTTCCACGTACCAGTTTTTACATTTTTAACCCCTTAGAATCCCTTTTTCCGAATGAAAACCGATCACACAATTTTCCACATGTCTGAATACCCTAGATACCAAGTTTCAAGTATGTAGATCAGAAATTTGTTGAGTATATAGGTTGAGAAGTGTTCTCACACACATTCTCATTTTATCTATACTCCATAAAATCTGTTTTTTTTTTTGTGTGTGTGTGTGTGTGTGTGTGTGTGAATTGATATTCATATTAAAACCCCTTTTTTTTCTAAATATTAAAAAGAAAATACAAATATATGGGTCGTGGAATTGCATTCATCTGCAAAAGATCTAGCTAATTTGCATTCATTTTAATTAATTCCCTATTAGTTTTTTTTCGGTTTTCTGATGGGATGGTCATTTTTAGTAAACTATTACGTGTAATTATATTCACGCAGGTATTCTTCATGATTTATACTTGCATAATATTTTCGTAAAACAGTTATACCAAACACAAATCTCTTTCTCTATATATTTATGTATGCGTATATATATATATATATATATATATATATATATATATATATATATATATTTGTTTAAAAATGTTTCCTAGCAAACTCTTCTGTCATTTTTTGATATACAGACATAAAACTTAATATATAGGGTATTCGAACCCAGGCGAAATTTTATATTTGTGCAAAAGTGTTAAAAAAAATGGAATTTGCCAGGTGAAGGTCGAATGATGGCATTACGAATATGCATGCGTAACGTAATAGCTATTGGTTAATGTTTTAATTTTTACCTTTGAAGCAAACATGTCTTCTTAGCTTAGGCATTAACGCCAAAGGAAAAAGTAAATTGTAAGCTAAACGTTTTGGTTTTGATTCTTGGTTGTAGCGCACGAGTAATTTTTAAAAAACATTTTTAAATCATTACTATATATTGGATCCAATAACGTATAATAATAAATACGAAATCTGCATTAATTCAAAATATCATATTTAAACGTATTTTACGACCGGGCAATGCCGGGTAGCCTGCTCGTAGATATATAGACTAGATTTATATATTTATATACCGAAATTCAAAGGACTGAATTAGAATAGATAACCGTCTTTTATATGGAGAACAAACAGCCAGCAAAACCCTAGACTGTGAATCATTTGATAAATCATGCATAAAATATAGTATTAAGAATATTGATGTGTTAATAATAGGATTGAGCTAGTTTACAGTATAAACTGTGTCCATCGTTTTATTGCAGATTACAAAATAATCAATATTTCAGTAAATATAAGTTATAAAAAGCTGAAAATTACACCATCCAAGGACTGTATTAAGGTGAGATAAATACTAAAATTTCATCAAAATTCATGTTATATTTAAAAAGTTATGTTATTTTTTTAATATTCAAGGAATTTTCACCGTCCATCGCTTTATTGCAGGTCTCATAAAATGCCAAAAAAAAGACGTTTAACAGCTACCGAGAAGCAGAGGATTATTGCAGGACTAGCAGAAGGACTCTCGATCATAAATTTAGCCACAGAACTAAAAAGGGATCCCCGAACTTTAGCTACATTCGTCAAGAACCCCAACATCAAGTCCAGGAAAGATAAGGGCACAAGGAGGAACCTTTCTGATCGGGATCTTCGAAAAATTCGTAGAGAGATTGTGCGCAACCCAAACAGCACCAGTGCAACAATTTTTGCGAGGGCTGGAGTCATACCAAGGTCCAGACAAGCCCGATGCAATGTACTGAATGAAATGGCAAGGAACATCAATCCTATTCCAAGGCCTCCATTGAGCCAAGCCCACAAAGAAAAACGATTGGCTTGGGCACAAAAATATATGAAAATGGATTGCCAAAATGTTCTGTTTACAGATGAGGCTCGTGCTACCCTTGATGGACCGGACGGATGGGCCAAAGTTTGGAATCCAAATGGAACTCCAACGCCTTATAGATTTCGTCGCCAACAGGGAGGTGGAGGCATAATGTTTTGGGCGGGAATTATTGGGGATAAGCTATGTGGAACATTCCGAGTGCCAGAAGGTGTCAAGCTCACCAGCAATGCCTACACTGCCTTTCTAAATGAGAATTTGTTACCATGGCTAGATGATCTTCCCTTGTCATGTCGTTTTAAGATTATTTTTATGCATGACAATGCCCCATCTCATGCTGCTAAAGCAACTACATCCTTCCTTGGATCTCAGGGCTTTGTTGGAGAAACCCTCATGTCCTGGCCACCGTGTTCTCCGGACCTTAACCCCATCGAACACCTATGGTCAATATTGAAACGAGGAGTTTATGAGGGAGGAGAGCAGTTTTCTTCGAAGGATGCCCTTTGGAACAAAATAGTCGACGTTGCCAGAACCATTACTCCATCTCAGATCAAACAATTGACCTCCTCGGTGGACAAAAGGTTGTTTAATGTAATTTCAAAACATGGGGGATATGTGGACAAATAATTCGTTTGTTTGACACTTAGCCCTCGGGATGTGCCTTTGTTTTTGTTAATTTTCCCCAGAAAATGTGTTCAATATAAATTTATGATGCTTTGGTATTGTTTCATTGAGCTAAAACATTATCTTAGAAGACTTGCAATAAAGCGATGGACGGTGAAAATTCCTTGAATATTAAAAAAATAACATAACTTTTTAAATATAACATGAATTTTGATGAAATTTTAGGATTTATCTCACCTTAATACAGTCCTTGGATGGTGTAATTTTCAGCTTTTTATAACTTATATTTACTGAACTATTGATTATTTTGTAATCTGCAATAAAGCGATGGACACAGTTTAAGTGGAATATTTTAAATAGTAGTACAGTTTTTCAACAGAAAAAAAAGTCAGGTTTAAGAAATAGCACGAAATATCAGACGCCTGATAATCATCATAAAATTTTTAAAAATTCGTGAGAAAACTCTCTCATGCAGAATTGTTTTATTATATATATATATTTTTTATCTATTTATTTATCCCTGTATTGCGAAATGATCAAATACAGTCTGAAATTGATTGTGATATTTTTTCTTTTGGCTACGAGTAAAGTTTAATATGCGTTTTGCTATACCATATTTTTTGTTGTTCTCTGCGTATTTATTAAAATTCTCTTGTAAATCACTCTCTTCTGGAGGTTGAAGGTTCAATTTTCAGTGCGAGCGATACTCACAATACAACTATAAATTACTTGGGATTTTTACACAGTTATGGTTGATGGAACAAGAACATGCTACCCTCGTGGATTAAATGAAGGGTTTTGTTCGAAATTCCGTGCAGATTCCTGAGTTCAACATATTTAACAAAAATTCCCAAATTTGATAAGAGAACTTGAAGAAGGTCGAAGGTTACATCAACCAAAACGTAGTGAAAATATCACTTAAGATACGAAGTTATCCAAATAATCTGAATAATACGGATTTATCGTTTCTGCCCAAGGTTACTGAAGGATAAATAATTCTAAACTTAGATACTTTTTATTTTTGTCCCAATCCTTTTTGGGGGCTAGATTTCTCCTATATTAAAAACCGACCTAATGTTTAACTTTGCCCTCGTGGAGAAGTAATTAAATAAGGGCAATAAATACACTTCTCTGACATAGTCAATACGTCAGTAGCCGGCGAAAAAGATATATGAGAATACATACGGGAAAATTACCTGCGAATAAACCCGGCGAACCAAGTGCAAAAGACATACAAACAACTGTATTCAAAGGAACGGTTAGAATATTAAAAACATCTTTCAGTTTGAGTGACTTAAATAGAATGTCTGTCATCCGGTAGAATACCCCATCCGAGCAAAAATAAAATAAGAAAAATTAAAGCAGAGAGTATATATATGAAGACTAGGCATTGTATGTTCTGTATTTGCAGGAATGACTTGTTGACACTTTGATGTTCAAGGGTACTTAACAGCAAATTGATGAGACGGTTTCCCCATGTCATGACATTATAAGATTAAAAAAAAAAAAAAAAAATACACGATTGATCTTTAACCATGAATAAACAAAAAAGTTTTAATGGTAGTCGAAGAAAGGACTTCTCTTGTAAGCATTTGAATAACGCTGTGGAACTTTATATTTCAACAACAAATGCTTTTTTTTGACTTCCGAATATGAAAATGATTGTGAAGGAAGGTCACGTAAGGCAGGCAAGACGCACAGGGTTAGCAACAGCTGTAGATGTTATATAAATTGAATTGGAACAAAGAGAAGCCGGTGGTCGATGTCAAGTAGCCGGTGTGTTTTGTCTGTTTCATCGTTCGGGTGGAGTGGACGATGCACCAAGTAGAATGATGCAACGCACGTTGGCGGGAGGCGGCGACAGTGGCGACGGCGGTGGCAACTCCATTAAAGTAGTGAACGCTTGAAAAACATGATTAATTTGTAATAGCATATGATTTTTTCTCAGCTGTATTTGTTCACCCACACATCCGCACGTACATCCATATAAGTGTACATACTTCTGTCTGTACGCCTCTCTATTTGAATATGCAATTGAAAACTACGATATATTAAAAAAAAACAACAACTCCTTTTCTGTTTGTGTAACAGATCGTGTATGGCGACTACATGCAAATACTGAGCCATGTGAGAAATGACGTCACGGTAAGGGAAAAGAAAAAAAAACTATAAAAAAGAAAAGACGATCACGTTAGATACGTGGATGACGTCACAGTCGTAACGAGAAGTCATGCGTGGCGGGAGAATGAGGAATAAAGGTATTTTCTAAAAACCAGCAACAGGAGTTGAAGTTCATTCCTCTTCCTTATTTTTTGTCTCCTTTGCGACTGAGGCTACAACGTGTGGGCCCCGTGTGTCTACATGTTAACGCATGTGTAAACCTGTACAACGTTACATCTGTTTGTCTCTCATGTATTCCTCCCTTTTTACTCTCTTTCATTCACACACACACACACACACACACACACACACACACACACACACACACACACACACATATATATATATATATATACATACAAGAGAAAAAATATTGATAATAGAAGAATATATACCAATGCATATAGATTTATAGATTAATTTGAAACAAGGGAATAAAACCATTGTACAGGGGGTTATGTCGACCTTTTCATTATACCGAAAAATCTCCATTTAATAAATTCGTATGTACTTCTTTGATCTCCTTATATATATATATATATATATATATATATATATATATATATATATATATATATATATATATATAGTCTAAAGAAGCTTTGAATAAAATAATGCAAAAATAAAAATAAAGAATGCAGGTTAAATTCCCGGAAGGAGAAAATTTTTTTTAACTTAAACCTATCGCAGACTTAGCACCTACATAATCCGACTTTTTTTAAATTACATTTTCACCCCAAACAAGGCAAATTGCCACTTTGGTGTAGGGGGCTACTATCAGGGGCAACAACTACTGGAGTACTATGTAGGGATTTGGGCAGCAAGATGTCGGTTCACATTACACTTGAACTTCTGCACGTCAGTACTGTTGGGGAAGCAAGGACCTGGAATGGAATTCCAGAGTCTAGCGGTTCTGGGGAAGAAACTATTGGAGTAGAAAGATCTTTTACATCTAGGGATCTCTACAGTGTGGGGGTGGGATTTAGCAGCCTGTCGGGTTTGTCGAGGGTGCTCACGTCGTGGGGCACAAGTGATTGCAGTTCGTCAGAGCATTCACCACTAAAATATTTGTAGAAAAGGCAGAGGGATGCAACATTTCGTCGATGGGACAGAGGCTGAAGCTTAGATGCCAGTTCAGGGCCTATCAGGTTTGCGACTCTCTTTTGAACCTTGTCAAGGAGCGAGAGACTAGTAGCAGATGCACCAGCCCAGATGTGACAGCAATACTCCATACATGGGCGAATGGTGGCCTTATAGAGGTACATGATACTTTCAGGTGTTAGTAGTTGTCTAGCACGGTAGAGAGAGCCCACCTTTCTTGCAGCGGCCCTGACAATGCTTTCAATGTAATTGTTCCAACTCATGTTTCCTGTGAACGTTAGGCCAACGAGTTTGAAAGATGTACTCTCAGATAAAGAGTCGTTGGCCATTGCTATAGGTGGTAGAGAGGGTTTCTTGTAATTATTGAATGAAACCAGTTTAGTCTTGGCAGCATTGAACGCGACCAACCACTTTTGCCCCTATTCCACCACAGATTGGAGGTCTTCCTCTAGTGTTTCTGCCATTTCTTTAGAAATGTGTTCATTCGTCTTCCTGTCGTGCCTGCTATAGAGTGTAGTGTCATCAGCATATATACCCATCTCAGAGGCAATTTTGTCGGGGAGGTCATTTATGAATATCAGGAACAATAGAGGTCCAAGAATAGAACCCTGGAGAACCCCCGCATTTATATCATATTGTTTAGATGTACGACCGTCGAGGACAATCTAGATTTTTCTCTTATCTAAGAAGGATTTAATTATGTTAAGTATTCTACCAGTGATACCGTATGATCTGATTTTCCTGAGGAGACCCTCATGCCATACCCTGTCAAAAGCCTTAGATATATCTAGAGCTACCGCTTTGCCCTCCCCCGCTTTGTCCAGTGAATGGTATATACGTTCAGAGATTACAGTTAGGATGTCTGCTGTGGAACGGGCTTGTCTAAATCCATATTGTTTGTCAGTCAGAAGTTTAGCATCTGTAAGGTGATGGACTAGAGCATGATTAATTAAGGTCTCAAATATTTTGGCAAAAAGTGGGAGGAGGCTAATGGGGCGATAATTTGATGGGTCAGTCCTTTCGCCAGACTTCTTGAATACTGGTACCACAGAAGCAGTTTTCCAACAGCCCGGAAAGCAAGCTTCATAATATAAGCTTCATAACATAATCCGACTTCTAAAAAGAAAATTCATTCATATATGGATAAAAAAAGGCATTAACTAAAGTTGTTAAATAAAAATAGACTTAGCGCTTTCATAAGCCGATTTTGCAGAAGTCTTCAATTTAAAACAGAATTTAATTACATGAGGATGAAAAGAGAAAACCTTAAATAATATTTTGTAAATAGAAAACGGGGATCATCAGCTGCTTACCATGTAGCTGTTTCTAGGGTTTAAAAACAGGACAGCTGTTAAATACATGGCTCTCTAATAAAAAAGTGTAAAATAATGCGGTTACCTTTTTTACTAATATATGAAAAAAAAAGAAGAAGATAAATAAAATGAAAAAATAAAAAGATAAACTATTAATAAGTAAGATTAGGATTACAAGATTCATTCTGCGATAGGTCAACTAGCATAATAATGCTATGCGAATAAAAATGAACAAACGCTTAAGTATCTTAGGTACCAAAAAATGCAAATAGATAAGAGGAAGGAAACCTAGCCATACATATCTAAAAACCCAATATATAGTATAAAGATGCTTTGAATAAAAAAAATGGAAAAATAAAAATAAAGAATGCAGTTTAAATATCCGGAAGGGGGAAAATTATATATATATATATATATATATATATATATATATATATATATATATATATATATATATATATATACTAGCAGGGGTGCCCGGCGTTGATCGGGTGTTTGGAGGTGTATGCTGTGCAA
The DNA here is from genome assembly GCF_053919585.1 of Euprymna scolopes. Lineage (NCBI taxonomy): Eukaryota > Metazoa > Mollusca > Cephalopoda > Sepiida > Sepiolidae > Euprymna > Euprymna scolopes. The sequence continues at coordinate 23,988,743 of NC_136483.1, read as the reverse complement.
AAAAAGCAAAAAAACAAAAGAAATGGTTAATTTTTTAAAACTTTGACCCCTATTATGACCCCTTAAAATTTATAGTTTCGGGCTCAAATCACTTTATTAAGTTAGATCCAGGTTCAAGGAACCTATATCTAAAATTTCAAGTGTCTAGACCCAAAATTGTCGGAGGAGTTTGGTAGAGTTCTTAAAGGTCAAATCGTTGAAATTTGACCCCTTAACAGCCAAATTTCTGGCTGACACCCGTCACATCGATTTTCCCAAATATCAGTACCCGGTATTTCAAATTTCGAGTCTATAGACTAGAAATTGACAGAGTTATTGTGTAGGGAAATGTACACAGACAGACAGACAGACACACAGACACACAGACAGACAGACAGACACGTTCACTTTTATATATATATATATATACATACATATATATATATATATATATATATATATATATATATATATATATATATATATTCCCGTATGTATTCTCACATGGCTTTCCTGCCCACTGACCTGCTGCCTAAACTTACTAGAAGCAATATTAATAAAAAATACAGCCTATTATAAAAAAATAGTATTTAATAGAGGTACTAACATAGTCAACATACTAAAGAATATATATATATATATATATGTATATAGTGTTATAATGGAATAATTCCAGGAGGAAATCCGGGTATGAGAGCTCAATGTGGTAAACAGAGCAATAACATAAAAATATAACACGGAAATTACATAATTGTCGATGCAATAATTTATTTCAATCTTATGGTATTTTCAAGCATCTAAACTAGACAATTACATTTTTGATACTCAAAATGTATCAAATGTATCAAAAATGTAATTGTCTAGTTTAGATGCTTGAAAATACCATGAGATTGAAATAAATTATTGCATCGACAATTATGTAATTTCCGTGTTATATTTATATATATATATATATATATATATATATATATATATATATATATATATATGAATATAAAATCAATACGAAAATTATATAAATGTTTATATCTTTTCTGTATTTATTTCCTATGTGTTCACGTGTAGGAATACCAAAAGTCTTTTGAAAAATACAAGAATGTTTCTTTCAAAAGCACATATTTTCGACCGATCCTTCGACCTTCCTCAGTGTGAATGATGGAAACATGAGTGTAAGACGGGCAAGATTAGCAGCAGGAGGGGCATGGGTATAGCCAATAAGGTTAAGATCTATTTGATTATGACTCTTCCAACAGTTTTGACTTGGAATGGTCAGCAACTTGTGTGGCATCTATTCAAAACCAAGTCTTTCATAAAACTTTGAATTGTACACCCACGCATTCCACGAACACCCTCGCATATGTGACCATAATGCATATACACCCACACACTACCACATATGCTTCTTCACGTACTCATACGCACATAGGATACGCACTCACACGTTTATAGAAGTACGTATATATACACCTGGAGATTGAGAAGCAGATTTAGGTGATATGCTAAGTGAAATCTTCTCACTAAAAGCTTGGACTTATAGATTTATTATGATTCTAGGACACGCTGTTTGTCTTGATTGTCTACACGCACGCATGCACACACACACACGCACACACACACATGCACACACACACGCACACACATGTTTATTTATTTTTTAATTGCTTTCTAGTATCTTTCGTTAATTGATATATACGCACATATGTTAAAAAGAAATTAATTGAAATAAAATAAAATAACTAAACTTACTAAAATTTACTTAATTTCTTCCTATTTTTGTTCAAACATATTAAAATATTCGGACTGTTCTTTTTCTTTCTTTTCCCACATACATGCTTACTCACATACATACATACATACATACATACATACATACATACATACATACATACATAAAGTGGAAGATACAGAGGAAAGGCATTGTTTTTAAATTAGAAGCCATCACAAAAATTGGAAACTCGATATGCTGGTTAGAGAAATCAGAGGTTGTTGGAAATAAAACTGAAAGTTAGATGTATTGCAATGCCTAAACAAGGAGTTAAATAATAGCAGCAGCAGCAGCGGAAACAACAACAACAACAACAACAGGAATGCTAACAATAACAACAACAACAACAACAATAATAATAATAATAATAATAATAATAATAATAATAATACTAAACCTAATCCCGTATATCTTCAGAGAGGGGTACTATAGTACTATAGTATTATGAGGGAGAATGGGTAACGCACCCATGTCTACACCTGTGCATTTGTGTGTGCGCATATGCGTGTTCGGAAAATGGAATTAAATATATGTTGAAAATTAAAATATGTGGAAGCTAAGAAAAAGAAAAAAAAAACTAACTCCTACTGGGGATGCTAAGCCGTTCTTCCACCGTGCATAGTCACTCTGTCCTATTCCCTGGGGGAAAATGTCTTTGGTTGGTTAAGATTTTATGAAAAGAATACTTATTTAGCGGTGCCAAATTTTCATTGAGACCAGAGATGTGGGTGTTAAGTCTCAGAATGAGTTTCTGTTCACGTTGTTTTCTTTTTCGCTGTGTCCGAAAGTTGGAGGCTGTAAGTACGCATTTCATGTAGTCTATGTTGTAGTCTGGGAGGGTGTAGTGCATTGCTATTGTGTGCTGTGTAGATTTGTCCCTAATTGTTTGTTTGTGGTTGTTGAATCGTAAGCGGAACTCTCGGCCTGTTTCCCCCACGTAGTTACCCTTTGTGCATCTGGTGCAATATATTATGTAAACTACATTGGGACTGTCGTAGGTGAGCGGGGGGAGTTTAAGTTGAGTGTTTGTGCCTGGAGGTGTAAATGTGTCATAAGTATTAATATGTTTGCACACTTTGCACCTGGGTATGTTGCATATTTTGTTTCCTTGATATGCGAAAGTGTTGTGTATTTTTGTGGATGTTAGTAGTGACCGTAGATTATATATATATATATATATATATATATATATATATATATATATATATATATATATATATATATATGAAGTTATTGTTTTTCAGAGGTTAAGTAACCAATTAAGTTTAACGAGGTTATTACAAGAGTACTCAGTACCGAAGTAGAGCAGGGTATAATCTTTATTTGTTTTTATATAAGCAGTAATATGTTGCGATATAGCTTATATGAAAGCGAAGTTTGCAATGAAAATATCAGGGAGTTGATATCAAGAGGTTCCGTCAAATGTGAAAAGTAAGATTTTGTTATATGTAAATAAGACTCAATAGAGGCGCGGATTTGAATGTGTGTTGAGATATAGGAATGTATGGGAAGTTAAAGATCGAGATAGAGGTGAGGGAAGACTTGAAAGAAATAGTATTTGTATGCGTGTGTGATGGCCGCTCTTAATCTTCAACATACTAGTGAGTATAGGTTCAAACAGTAGAGAATGTGAATTTGACAGGGGTTTCAGTTTTCACCGGGTTTATTTAGTTATGAAAATGCTTTTAATTTGACTTCTATGTGGTCAGAAAATGCTTTTAATTTGATTTCTATGTGGTCAGAAAATGTACGACTTACGTTGCTCTCTTGCATATATCCCCGCCCCACCACTATCATTCCTACACACATTAGTGAAGCGGTTAAAAGATAAGGAAGAAAAGGAAAGACGCAAGGGAGAAAAGAAGAAAAGAAAAAGAAAGAAAGAAAAAATGGAAAGAATAAAATGAAAAGGGGAAATCATTAATTTATTGGTGGTGATTCGAAGACATATCTTTCTTCCTCCTATTCGTCCCTCATCCCGTCCACCCCCACAGCCTTACTATATATAAGTATATATCATACGTATATATCATACGTATATATCCTAGCAAAAATAGATTCTACAACGATCCTTCCTTATCTTTATTTCGCTGACAGAAATCTTAGTTAAAAATAACTAAGCAAATAAATACAACTTAAACAAATATATCCCAATCAAAATAAAATGAAATAAATTATCCATATAAATACAACTGAAAAACACTCTTTAACAATAACTACTGGTCGACAGCGATCGAGAGAAAATGGTTACGAAATCACTCGGCCACATACTACACAATTTGTCCATCAAAGACCGAGAGAAATATTTGACAAATCGAAAAGAATCAGCAGAAAGATCAGAAAATGAGAAAATTCCGTCATATTCAACAAGACATGCCTGTCTCCCTTTATATATATATATATATATATATATATATATATATATATATATATATATATATATATATATATATATATATATATATATACCAGTAAGATAAGTCACAGATTAGAGATCAAGTGAATTATCCTTTCAGCTATCACATTGAGGTAATACTTTCAGGATGATCCTATCCAAAAAGGTAAAGTCAAATAAATTCTTAACTTAAATATGTGTTTAAATATATGAATTTAACTTTAAGC
>NC_136483.1:23859377-23981877 GCF_053919585.1 Euprymna scolopes | reverse complement strand
ACACACAGACATTCAGCTTTATACTATATATATATATATATATATATATATATATATATATATATATATATATAAGAGAAAAGAAATTTAAATTGTAAGTAAAAATTTATAATTAAATTTATTGTTCTTTACCTTTTCTCATCCTGTATATAATATTTTTATTGCAGAAATTCCCTCTGCACCAAATTGCCGTAAGTTTTCATTAACAGGTACCACATACAAATTAATTATGTCTAAACCTTCAACCCCGTCGTATGTAACTGCACCATATTGCTTTATACATATTTATTCATTATAATTAAATCCTATATTACATCCTAGGAGAGGTCTTATCACTATTGCCCAGATCTACATATGAAGTAGTTCATATTTTACCCGCTACCTGATAAGTCCTCCCACGTTCTCAGTCAAGACCGGAGAAATATATAACCATTACAATTATATTGACCTAACACTCTCATTAACTGGATTAAGCACTCGTACACATACAACTACAATTACACTTCACTATTCGAAAAATGATCATTTCTCCCTAGTAACATTCCGCCAATTCTCATTGGCTGCGATCATGAAATTCTATTATTCCAGATCATACAAAAAACGAACACATCAGCCCTTAACCAAGATCGCGGCTACATCGCCACACATTTATATAAATGATTTATAATTTAGTTTAAAGTTGCGTCAACTATATTTTATTTATTTTTTTAACAGTACATGTTATGGTATTGTTTCTAAAACATTTTTCTCCTGCATTAAAAAAAATTCTAAACCGTCTAAGCTTTCTTCCTTTATCGATTGTCAAAACTTATGAGATGAAAAATATGAACGAATCTCTGGCGTACGTCTAGGTAATTGACCTTGCCTCTAAATTACACAATTTAGACTTTATTCACGTTTATCTCACCGATTACAGACTTACCTTTCAGATTAAAGATTTTTTCATGACTTTTATCGCCGGTGATCATTTTACAATTATAATGTTCTAACTAAATTGTGACTGTCACCGAGAAAACTATTGCAACAGGATTGTATTCGGTGAAGGTCACAAAGTACGTGTTCAATTTAGTAAAACGTTATAATTGTAAACTGATCCTTGACGATAAAAGCCATATTTTTGTTTTTCATTTATATATTTTTTCTAAAAGTTACGTTTGTAATAAATAAGTTTAACGTTAAACAATAAAAAAAAATTTAAATTGTGGAATTTAGAGAGAAGCAATTACATAAACGTCCGCCGAATCTCTTACTAAAAGAGTTTTCGTTTTTTATGGAGGGAGGGGAAGTTCAATTCCTATATATATATATATATATATATATATATATATATATATATATATATATATATATATATATATAATTTGATTGCAGAAATTCCCCTGTGGACTAAATTACGGAAAGTTTGCAATAATAGATGCCACATACAAATTTATTATGCCTAATCTTTTACCCACTAGCTTATGTAACTTTTGTACACCTTTACACACATTTATTCGTTTACAATCCGGAGTAATAGAATACCATAATGTGTGCTGTTAAAAAGAAAAAAAATTAAAATATAGTTGGCATAGCTTTAAATTAAATTATAAATAATAATGGCGATTGAGCAGCGATCTTGGTTAAAGGCTGGTGTGTTCGTTTTTTGTATGATCTAGAATAATAGAATTTCATGGTCGCAGTCAATGAGAACAGGCGGAATGTTACCAGGGAGACATCATTTATTATTTATAACATTATATAATTAATTATTATAAAATTATTTATAAAATCCTTCCTATAAGCGACCATCATCACGATTGCCAAAATCTGTAGACGAAGTAGTTCGTATTTTTCCCTCTATCTGAGAAATCCTCCCACTCTCCAAGTAAGAACCGGGTAAATATATAAACATTATAACTTTATTGAGCTGGTACCCTTATAAACTGGATTAAACACTCAGACACCTACAATTACCATTGCATTCGAAAATAATGATTTCTTTCCAATAACATTCCGCCTACTCTCATTGGCTGCGATCATGAAATTCTATTACTCCGGATTGTACACTAATATGCAAAAAAAAAAAACAAAAAAAAAACGAACACCACAGCCCTTAATCAATATGGCCGATCAATCGCCACGTATTGTTTTAAATCATTTATACTTGACTATCGTCACTTTTCTTTTATTTTACAGACTGATTTTTAGATTTGCTTACAAGTTACACCTTCCACAACGCATTATTATGATTAACAATATTTACACATTGTTACATTAACATAAAACGTCGCAGATTTCTGTATATTATATCCGGTTTCTGCGTCCTAAATTAACCGATGCTAAAATGAACTGATCTCTTTTTAAATCATTTATACTTTACTATCGTCGTTTTTTCTTTATTTTACAGACTGATTTTTACAACAATTAACCATAACCTTTACTTAAAACTTAAACATGCTATTACGCATTATTTCGATTAACATTATTTACACCTTGCTACATTAAAAAAATAAATTCGCAGCTTTCTTTACATCATCAAATTAACCGATGCTAAAATGAACTGGTCTCTTTTAAAATCATTCATGTCATTACGTATTATTTGGATTAACATTATTTACACATTAACATTCTACTAAATTAAACAGGTACTTTGTTATCATTACTGAGAAAAATATTACGACAACATTTTTCTCGGCGATGGTCACAAAGTATGCGTTCAGTTCAGTAGAACGTTATAATTGAAAACTAATCCCCGACGATAAAATTCATACATTTTTTTTACAATTTTACTTTTATCTTATCTGAAAGTTAAGTTATGACACGTATCGATGAGAATAACGTGAAAAAAAGAAAAAAATGTAAATTGTGGGATTTACAGAGGGGGTATTTACATAAACATCCGCCGAATCTCTTAATAATAAAATTTTCGTAGCCCCCTACATCAAACTGGCACCGAATCTAGATTGGGATGTTTATGCAAAAAATAAATAAATAAATAAATAATAACATTTTTCACTTTCGAAATCATAAAACTATTTCTTTTTATATAAAACACATTTCACACTCTTAGCCTAAATTACGCCCAAATAAATTATCATTTTCCTTAATTTATATTTAGTTTATATTTTACTACATTTTCGCCAGTTTTTTGTGTGTCTTTCCTCACAAATAATTTACGCCACTAAAGTACAAATTTGCAAATTTATTACATTGCATACGGATATACTTATTTATTATATATTGCCTTTTTTAAAACTATAGTTGATTTTGCTTGGTTCTCTTTTCAGGACTTCTTTTTCACACTGCTCAGACATAAACTTCCTTTTAGGAACTTTTTTTTTACCTTACCACCAATAACTATTTCCTTTAAACTAACGACTTCTTTATGTATTAGACTATGCTGAATAAGACAATCTATTTTAATTTTGGCGGAGACAAGTATTTTCGAAATATAATGGCATATATTATGCGCTGTAATTCACTGTTCTACGCACGCGCAATAAAAAAAGTATATTTCTCTCTGCACGACACTGCCACCCACTCCCAATTTTCTTTTTGGTTTATAGTCTTTGTAGGTGAGTATGCTAACAACATACATCAAGGTTGAAGTTGGGATAAATACTTGTACAGTCCCCGCCCCTCAGAAAATGGGGTGTCTATTCTAAAAGCCGTTCTTATTATGGCGAGATTAGTCGTGTCTATTCCATATGACGTTCATAACATGAGGAGGTTATGGGTGTCTATTCCGAAACCCGTTCTTAACATAAGGACGTTAGGGATTAGCCACTACAACAACAAGCGTAGTTTAATTCTTTATGAGGAGAGGGCATGCCTCAACCGGGCAATGCCGGTTACTCGTCCTACTAGTATATATAGATATATATATCCTACTAGCATATATATATATATATATATATATATATATATATATATACATGTATGTGTGTGTGTTTGCGCGTGCGTGTGTGTGTGTGTGTGTGCGTGTTTTGCATTATATCAATTTCATTAAAAAATTTATATAAATCAAAATGATTGCCAAAGAGATCAAGCTTCAGTTACAAAAGGTAGTTCAATACTTAGAATTAAATATAACTTCTTTCTATTTATTTCCAAATTCGTTTATATATCATCTTATAATAATTTAAATCCAATTGTTCAAAAAATCTTCCCCATGATAACGTATCAGATTTTGTTTATTTCTTTATGTGACTTGATTTTCTATATTGGCTCGGAGGATTGGTATCATGACAAACGAACTCGTACCACAATGCACTCCCAATGGAGAGGGTTATGCCTGGACAGCTGATATGATGACAATTATTCAGTGACTACATTAAGCATTGAAAGATCGTTTTACAAGGGGGAATAATCACTCACCAAAGGCCAAAGGCCATTCAAGGTTAATAAGTGTCAGGTCGCCGGTGCAATAATGTCGTGATGATTGGTAATATTTGAACTATGAAAGGCTTTGATTATTGAAGAAGACGGCTCAATAAAACTTGTTTATATTAGACTTAAAAGCGCTCATGTTATAGTCAACTGGGAAGTAGCCTTGCTATATTGTGTTCCACAAACGAGTAGTTCTAGGGAAGAAACTTTGCTCATAGAATTTTCGTTCAGCTTTATAGACAGACAGACGGAGAATAAGAGAAATTTTTGACGGTTTTTGCAGCTAGACGAGTGTTTGTTGTGAATGTTCTACGGGTGGATTATAAGTAGAAGCTCAGTCGAGCACCTGCCTTGAAAATAACGATAGAGCAGAGAATATATATTCTGTGAGAAAAACGAAATTAGGGAGCCTCGCTCACTAGATTTCCAAACCGGTTTTGTACCATGTCAAAGCAAGGGTACTCTTAGCAAATTTTCATCCTATGTGGTAAAAGTCTTCCATCTTAAAAGGTATTTGCCCCTTAAATACATTTGTAAAGGATTTCGTCGGGCATGAAATACCTTTTGGAGCGGTAAAATGATCCAATTATTTTTCCAGTTACATTGGCAACGGATATGATGTAAGTCTTCCATTTAAGTTTAGAAATCCCTGGGGGGGTGTTCAGTGCAGGTACTTCCTCAATATGAAGGCTATTCATTTTAATTGGGGTCAAGTAAACTGAACTGAGCATTAAAAATAGTAATCGTATAGTTTCGGCTTCAAACTAAATATACCAAAACCCTATTAAAAATCAATATTTCAAACTATTTTCCTAAATTTTCACAGAGGATTATATCTAATTAAAAGTTGTGAGTTCAATCCCAACTAAAGCAACTTAAAAAAATAAATGATACTATATGTAGAAAAAACGTGAAATGACGAAATGAAGGCAACCTTCCAGATTTAATTAAATAGTTCGACAATGCCAGATACTTACAAAATCCGACGAAACGTACACAAAGAAAGTCGTAGAGAACAACCGGAACTAGCAACCGTGAAGAGGAAAACATTTCGAAACATTAATAATGTAAATATTTAATTTGTTATTGTGGCCACGTAGTATGCCACACAATGTAAGACAGGTTCAAAATGGCGAATGTATCATCTTTTTTCTTCTTCTTTTGTTGTTATCTTGTTTTCTTTGTCAGTCTATTTCTTTTTCTTCCGGTATCTCTTATTGTGCCTTGTCATTGAATGTGAAGCCGGAAGGTGTCGATAAGGATGTTTACTAATTCGAACGAGATTCGAAAGAAAAAGGTCTTTGCTGTTACAATTTCCGTGTTGTTCAATGACACAAGCGATAATTGTCTAAATTGGCGACCATTTTGTTTTTGCCAGATGATTTCTTTTCAACAGGTTTCCCTAAAACAATATGTCAAAAATATTTTACTACATTTCGTTTTATCCTTTTTTTGAGAGACTCGTTCTTTCTATTTTCATGTTCTCATCTAGTCTGATTTGTCCGTATAACAGCATATCACCCCTTTTAGACATATATTATACCCCCCCGAAATGTAGCACTATCTTCCAGCCATTATACGTATCATATGTGAACGTGGTCCAACGTGCACAGAAATGCATAACTATAACACTTTTAATATATCATATAACATGTAGGAAGGTGAAAAAAATACTCCGAAAAATCAAGTACGTAAAGATAAATCTACTTCATCCTACATTTTTCTACTTAATACGGACTACTTTTTAAGTGAGGCATCTTGAATAATGGCGAAATAATAACTAATGAAAGCGATATATTCGTGAATTCGTATGTTTCATTCGCTATCATTATTAAAATCGTTAAAACACGACTACTAGATCAGAAAAAGAATACTTTTTAAAATTCCGGGTTTCTTAATAAAACATCTGAACGCATTCATTAATGGCATTGTCTTGTTTTATTCTTTATTTTTATATTTTCGGTCATTTTTCCATTGTGTACAACAAACAAAAAAGTAAACGTCGAGTGTCATCTTGATTAAAAAAAATCGCCATTAAAACTGCCGCCATTTTTATTTTAAACGTGAATTAAAACAAAAATCACTTTGAAAATCTTAACGGAAAATAAAATTTGTTATAAATAAAACAGTAGATGTATGAATGTGAGTGTGGAAATATTTAGCCGATAAACCATTAAACATGTTTAACCCACATAAATAATCATAATTATTTCTAAACAATAAGTATTATCTATATAAATAAAACAGAAGATGCATGTATATTTGTGTGTCCGCATGAAAATATTTAACCGATAAACTCTTAAACTACTGGTCACATTACACTGAAATTAATAGGAAGTATTAATCATACATTGAGTATGGTTTATAACAAGTAAAATCTTTGTTTGTGCTGATGAATAGAGCGTATAGAAACCTGTCGACCAGTTGAAATGCAAAATGTTCATTTCAACTCGCTGACATATTTCTATTACTTTTGCGCATGCGCAAATTCATTCATAACTTAAAGTGGTTTAACTTTAAATCATTCTTATCTATTTGTCAATACCTCAAACGGCAGGGAACACGCATGGGCCGCTAAATGTTTGGTTTCGATTCTAGCTGATGGCACGCAAGCCATTATGTTAAATTTTGAAATCAAAGCTATATATATATATATATATATATACCCCCCCACACACACATATATATATGTATGTGTGTGTGTGTGTGTGTGTGTGTGTGTGTGGGTGAGGTGTGTGTGTGTATGTGATTGTGAGTATGGAAATATATTTATTAAATTATATTTCACTTTTTCTTTATACCAATCCTTTATTTTATGAAGCTCAATGTAATTATAGAGCGCATGACAAATAAATGACAAAAATATATTTCAAATTTCAAAATGTTGTCCATCTTAGCATTTATTCTTTTAAGTATGTACAATAATATCTAAGTAAATATATAAACTAATTATATCTAAGTAAATATATAAACTAATTATATCTAAGTATATTACGTAAGTAATTGTACAGACCAATTATAAATAATAAATTAATAAAAGATTAAATAAAATATTTTTTTATTAATGTATATCCAAATGAATACAATTTAAAAATAGGAGAATTTAAATTTTAGTGAAGAAAAAAATGAAAGGTAATTGCAAATTCTCTCCCAATTTTCGGATTTTATTATCATGCCCATATGTATTTATTTTCTTTTAATGAATTGATAAGTGCTTTTTCTTCTGATGAGTTAAGGACAACATAAATTAATTGATATATATATAATAATTAAATGAATGCTTCTGCGCTACGAAACAGGTGCTGTCAAGAATTGTACATGTTAACCTACCTAAAAGAATAAATAAGATGGACAACATCTTGAAATTTGGAATATAGGCCTTTGCCATTCATTTATATATATATATATATATATATATATATATATATATATATATATATATATATATATATAATAAAAATATAAAAACATATATATATAAAAATATATAAATATTTATTTATATTTATGCCTCGGCAGTAGAGTGAAAAGCATATCTTATTTTTCTTTTATTTATATTATTGGAATTTTTTCCTTTTTTCCCCCTTGTACATATTTTTGCGAATTATTCCATGGATTTCTGCCTTTGGATTATTTTGGACCATCTTCCAATTACGGGATTTCCTTGGATTTTACTTGTGCAAATGGAAATTCAATTAACTTTCTTGAAGTTATATATTTGGATTTTACTGTCACTGGATTATTTATCTTCCACCAGACTATCCATTCACGTGTAATCACCCTTTTCTTCGCCATATTCCCTCTGCTTCACTTTTTTTGTTATCAAGTAAGATCTTTGACTTACTTGTTGTTTCATCAAATACTTTTTGCATGCAAAATCCGATCCCGCATTTTACTAATTCCTACCCTCTGATGAGTAGGAAAGTATTTCTTCGAAACTCCGCGGATTAAGGACTATCCACTTATCTAGTGTTTCCTTTTCAAATTAAATATGTTTTTAACTCATTTCAAAGTGTTTTTTTAACATGTTTTATTAACTGTTTGCTCGTATCTATGTATGTATATATATATATATATATATATATATATATATCAGGGAGACCCGGCGTTACCCGGGATTGAATGATGACCAACGAATATTTCACGCTCCTATATTTTTATTGTCATCGAAATCCGTGAAATCGCGCGGGACGAAGCTTCACATGCCTCCATGCAGTAACTTAGTCCAAATTATATGTTATTCTACATTGCACCTGCTGTTTTTTTTTTACAAAATTATTTTATACTAGCGGGGGTACCCGGCGTTGCCCGAGTGTTTGTTTCCGGGACGGGGGGGGGAGTTTTAAAAAATGTTATGGTAGGTAAGTAGGAAGGATCAAACCCGGAGTCATGAGTAAAAGTAGGAAAATAAAGTGTGAAAAAAAAAAAAAAAAAAACATCTGCAACGTTAACAGTTCGGCCACCAAGAAAAGTCCATTCCAGTTGTTTAGGAAAAAACAAAACAAAAAAAAACGACTACGGTAGGTCGGCGCGAACGTGAAAATATAATGTGAATTGTCCAGCACGCTAACCACTATGCCACAGAGCACTGCAGCTTAGTTTAGTGATTTTAAATAACTTCACATGAAAGAACTACGAAGCCAAACCGATGTTCTCTTCTCAACTGTTCCTTGTGAACAATCCCCAAACGGTGTTAAGTGGTGGTAGGGGGAGGAGGAATTTATTAGAGAGAAAATATTTTACCACTTCCATTGATCTTAACCGATTTTGGCCGTGACTTCTCAGCAGAAAAAGTATAGAAATCTAAGATTATCGAGGAATTTGAGAAATAATAAGCCTATAACACACTTCAGATATTGTTCTGCCGTTTGTGCATATTATATTTGCATGAAATATCTTGATTTTTAATCCTATTAATGTCAAAATCAGACGGGAAAAAATGAGTTCATTTTATTTATATAGAGAATAGATAGAATAGAATAGAAGAATAGATAGAAGATAGATAGAAGAGAAAGAGAAGATAAACTTCTTTCCAGTTAACGAAAAAAAATATTAAGAAATTTACGCGCGGAGTTTGAACCAACAGACCACGTCATACACAAAAAAGACCCCAAAAAACAAACTATCAACTTACCCACAGTAGAATTTTCACGTTTTTTCTACCATTGTTGTTTAGCGACAAGATGGAAAAATGGCTTTACCGATGATCGATACTTAAAGTACGATTTCGCGATTTCGATTATCGATAATTATCGGGGGTATTCTAAAACAAAACTTAACTAAGATCACCCTCAAACTTATACACTAAAGTTCTATAAATTTTAAAGAAAATCTGTTCAGCCGTTTCGGAGTCTATAAGAAACGAACTCACACACTCACACGAAGACAAAATTGTAATCATATATATATATATATCAAGTTAAAGTTATTCAAGAGGGAAAACTCGTGAATTAAAACGAAATTATTAAGCGTGCCCAAAAATATAATAATTTTATTTATATATACATAGCGACCATGTAATGTTTATCTATATAAATACAAATATTATATATATATATATATATATATATATATATATATATATATATATATATATATATTTCGATCCTGGCTGGTAGTTGCTTGTCTAGCCGCACTGATGAGCTGTGAAACAGCGGAACAGTACTGCATGTGGATGATAATAATGCTCCCTATGTTAGGTTGAGCATATTGGGAAGCATATTAGCATATTAAGCAATGCCCTTTGTGTAAACAAATTGAGCTTAGGTATTTGGACAGTGTCAAAACACTGCTAATTCACTGCCTGCATAGCAGCAGCCGAATGGTAAGCTATGTTTAGAAGCTCAGACTGTCATTTAGGCGCTCGGGTTTCGATCCTGGCTGTTAGTAGTTGCTTATCTAGCCGCACTAATGAGCTGTCAAACAGCGAAACAGTACTGTATGGTGATGACTATATATATATATATATATATATATATATATATATATATATATATATATATATATATATATATATATATTGTCCTTGCTAATGGAGTCAGAAATGGCTTCGTTGCCGGGTTCGAATCGGTTGACCGATATTAATCGTGGCAACCTGAATTGATGATTCCCGAAAGGATGAAACACTAGTGTCTGTAGATATTTAATTATTATAGTATATATATATATATATATATATATATATATATATATATATATATATATATATATATATATATTCAATGTAAAATTTTCTCTGTAATAATAAATACGAAGTCTGCATTAATTAAACTAGATTTAAGTTTATTTTATGATCGGAAAGGCCGGTTGCTCCCCCCCCTCGCTAGTCTGTTAAAAAACTAAAATTGAATGTTGACATTTCTCCTTTTAACACGATAAATGTTCAGCTAGCATGAATGTCGGCAGGTCATTCAAATTAACGACAAATTTTCAAGTGTGTCTGCATCATTTTAGTGACGCCATACTTGCATTTTTGTGAGATTAATTTTTTATTTGCTGTTTGTAAATATGCCAATCAAATCTTGAGAGTGGCACGCCATTGCCTGACTGACATTTAACGGTGTAGTAAAAACATATGTTTAAATTAACGATGTTAGCATTGTACTTTAAAAGATGCTTTGAACTGATCTAAAAATAATTCACTTTTAATATTGTTTCTGCCTAGCGTCAGTATCACGAAGGATTGGATGGAAATTAAACAATGATCCTAACACGTGCATTGAACAATCTACGCAGGAAACAAGAGTCGACTGCATTAAACAATCGACACCACTGGTTCCCAACTTTTTTTACCCATGGTCCCCTTTTCTTTTCTTTATTTCTTAGTGGACCACTTCATAGCTATTGGGCATAAGAACATATTTTGCTTGTGGACCTCCAGAAATATACATGAATCACTAGGGTCCACATGGACCCCAATTGAGAACCACTGATCTACAATATACATGTGGTGTCTCTGTTTGTATGCTCGGGGAATGCGTTACTACTTATTTACCACAAATTAAGGCACAACAAATGTACGACAAACACGATAATGTTCAAGATTCTTCTTCTATTAGTTATATTTAGGCACTTCAATCGAGCAACCTGGTATTTTTATGTCAAGAACAAGAAGCCATCGCTTTTAAATTATTATCCTGATTTTCTTTTCGCTAAAATCTTTGTAAAAAACAGCATTTTTTTAGACTGACGGGCCAAGGTTTGGCAGAATTAAATAATTTATTGATATGTTTACTTTTTTTAATTGTAATTTTTTGCAAGCATTTACTATCAAAAATATTTACTATAAAAAATATTTACTATTAAAAATATTTACTATTAAAAACATTTATTATCAAAAACATTTATATTAAAAGCATTTACTATTAAAAGCATTTACCATTAAAAGCATTTACTATTAAAAACATTTACCATTAAAAACATTTACCATTAAAAACATTTACTATTAAAAACATTTACTTTTAAATAATTTACGATTAAAAATATTTACCATTAAAAACATTTACTATTAAAAACATTTATATTAAAAGCATTTATTATTAAAAACATTTATTATTATAACATTTATTATTAAAAACATTTATTATTAAAAACATTTACTATTAAAAACGTTTATTATTGAAAACACTTATAAAAAACAAACAACAAACACTATTTTAAAAAGTAAACAAATTCTTATTCTTAAGAGAATATTTTCTTTTTATGTTTAAAATATTCCACCTACTGCTGAAAAAAGCATTGTTTATTCTCTGCAAAATTTTTAACAAGAACAATAAAAAAACAAATAAAAATAAAAATAAAACAGCCGGAGGAATTTGTCATGCATTAATTTGTCGTGCCTTAACCTGTTGTGCCTAAATATCACACGAATAGAGAGCAGTTGTTTTGTCGTACATTTGTCGTGCTTTAAATTGTAGTACAAAATAGTGAAACTGTATCCGGGGGTACAATTTTAAAGCAAAGAATAGAATTGCGGTACGAATTTTGGATTAAGGTGCTGTATTCTGATATTGTGAGACCCGAATAATCCATAATCGGATGCCATTTTACTTAATTTTATGCATAAAAAAACCTTGTACCAAGATTAAAACTTGTTACTATTATAATTATTTGGACTACTATTTCAATCAAGGTTATTACACTTTCAACGTTTCGGCCGATATAATCATCGACTTTCTTCCGGTGGATTTTTTTCGAACTTAGTGACCTTCTATCTAAACGTTGAAACTTTATGATGCCGAACTCGGAAACCTATACTAAATTTTGAATTAGGCAAGAATTAATCAACAGGTGTAGATTATTCTCATTCTCTCAGCCATGATCGCGTATTAATGTTTATGTTATTCTAATTATTATATTCGGTTTCTGAATTATAAATATCAGTTTTCTATAAGTGTTTTTAACGATAATCAAAACAAGTTGCGAGCTGAAGATTTATGTTTATGAATAGATTACTAAATCAGTAAAAAAAAATTGACATGATTATACACCTAAAGGGACACATTTTCTATCACCAATAATACTGAACGTGCAGTTACGGTGTGGCACCAGTACTAAATAAAGCGACGAAAGAAACACCTATGAGCATAGACTTCCAAGTTCGAAATATGGATTCCCGAGTTCAAAAAGACTCATTTAACAAAGGTCGGAAGTTACATCAGCTGAAACGCTGTGAATAGAACAAATAAGATTAGAATAATCCAAATCACAGAAACGTTTTAACTTTTGTTACAGGGTAACACCTTTTTTATACTTTCAAAAGGACAAGACTAATGGAAGACAATAAAGGTTTATTTAATTTGATCTTCGTTCAAAACGATACAAAATGAAACACACACACAGACAGTAAGAGAGAAAGATAGATAGATAGACAGAGAGAGAGAGAGAGAGGGGGGAAGAGAGAGAGAGAGAGAGGGGGAGAGAGAATCACTGTTTAATCAAATTTCGTCAGCCCATCCCAATTTTCATGTTCATGCGTCGCGCGCTACAAGCAAACTGACGTATTCTTTCTCCCATTCTCTCAGATAGGTAGATGACGTCATATACATTATTATTAATTCCCACGGTTTTGTATTCTTCACTTCAGGTTAAGCAAGTTAACCCTGGCTGAACTTTCATACCCAGTAATTTTCAACAAATGTTTTTTTTTATACCATATTAATTTAACATAATAATAAACAATTTTAAATGAAACACAAAACGAAAACATTTTATTTTGAAGCACTAATATTATAGCCATTATCAAATGTATGTTGCCATTCAAAAGAGAACTTTACCATCGACTACGAGTGAGTATTGAGATCGATGCAGCTTTGATTTTACAGGAATTTCTTTCTCTTATAATTGATAGTGTATAGAAGATTCGCGAAAGGGACGTGCAAAGAAAGTCGTCACTTTCCATACGACAATTTATCTCTAACAGACTGGGTCATTGGAAAAGCGGTTGCCTTTTTTGTTTACTTCGGAGTCACTACTTATCATGGCCTAAAGGCCATTTGAGGATAAGGTTTAATGAATATAAGGCGGTAGTGTAAAATCGTTAATGGCGTAAATTGAGTCGAATCTGATTATTTATGAGGACGGCTCAACAAGAATTTGTTTACATTGGATTTGAAGGTTACCATGTTGTATTGAATCGAGAAACTGATCAACAGAACGGTGTTCCACAGGCGGACAGTTATGGGATAGAAGCTTTGCTCATGAAATCTGCGTTTAGATTTAGGCACAGTCAGTGTGTTGGTAAAATCGCATATAGTGGTTGTAGCTTGTCGAGTGCTTTTTGAGAAAGGAGATTGGAGGTCTGTCGAGCACTTGCCATGAAAATAACGATTGAGCAAAGATAGATTCGCAATGTCTCTTCTGTGGGAAAAAAGTTTTTGTTCTGTCAGATTGTGATATTTCTTCTGTTCAACTCTTAGATATCCACTCTCCCAGGCTTTACCTTCTCACTTTAGGTAAGAGGTTATTCATACCTAACTACCAGGAGCACTCTCACCAGGGAATGCCGGCGAAACTACTTATGAATTTTTTAAGAGACCATCACTTGTACGTTCATTAAATCTTCCCACCTTTAGGCTTTATATCACATCTTCTTTACCGCGAAAATTTGCTAACTAGTCAATGTTAATTTACAAACGAATTTGCATATGAATGAAGTCACCGGTTGCTAATAGCTCAAAAATCGAGAATTGAACAAAATTGAAGTAGAAACCACCCAATAAATGCCATCAATCGTTTGATAATGTAATATTGTACCAATTCTACCAAATATAATGTTTCACCAGTTTGGTTTAATTTTTGATTTTTGAGCGATTATCTCAGGCCTGAATGGATATAATGAAACCGCTATTTTTTTTCGTAATAACTACACAGACTTGATACTACTTTTATTTCAAAGTATTAAAATATGTTAAAACACACACACAAAAAACTTAATCAGATTAATGTTACCTAGATGATTTATATTCCGACACCCGGGGTCTCTTAAATGTATATACAAAAATACGACACGTGGTATATATGCACAGCAACTTTTGTTCAATACGAATGCATACATCCCACGTATATATATTTTATACGCACTGTGGCGTCTAAATGGTGTATATACAGTCTTTAAATGTACAGCCATGTAGCGTATACTCAGGCACTAATACATGTCTACTAAAATGTATGTATACTCTCAATGATATGTTGTAATTTTGATAATGCGTGTGTGTGCGAATGTTTTACACCTTCCTAGCAATTCAATAAAATGACGTAAGTATAGGTAATATAAGCAACAGGACACAGGACATAATTATACTGTCCAATAAAACATGGCCGTTCGGTAAACGGGATATTAACCTCAGTTCGAACTCGCGATCGCTGACAGCAATAAACTCATGAGTGCGAGGCGCATAGACAAAAGGTCATATCGTTCCTGGTTTCTTTGCGCTCCGGCGGTTGGTATTTGTTTAAAGCTCTTTAACTATTTTAGTTAAAGAGCTTCAAACAAATACCAACCGCCGCGAAACAACACCAAGAGAAAGTTTTGTTAACTTTAGCATACATTTCATTTCAACCTTCAGGTTCTCATCGCTGTCAGAATCACGATCTGCATTACTAGATTTTACAACTGGGGTGTAGCACTGTAGCGTTTTATTAGCTGCAAAGACATATAATGACGATATCATCAAACGGATCCCTCAGTCTGAAAACTACTCTTTTTTGATCCCACCATTAACGAAATATAATCAAAACATTTCCGTTCCCAGAACCTGATTACGTCATTTGTTACGTTTGAAAAGGGTCAACCTTTGTTTATTGTTCGAATCCATTTTTGTTATCGTTTATTTTCTATTATTTGTTTTAACTATTTTATCATTGTTATCGTTACACCCTTTCCGATTGCCCTTGTTACAATTTTGGCCAACTTTGTATTGTTACGTATTCCATTATTTGCTTCATATATTTGTTTCTTTTTGACTTAGATATGCAACCTGCAAAGCTAAACTAGCTAACGTACCTGAGTTTTCCCATCACAGGATCCCAATCTATTACATGCGTAGATAGTTAACTTATTTTGCAGTTCTGTAATCTTTACTTGTTATACGTAATGCCTCCTATTTGTTTTTCCTTCTGAATGGATCAGAGACAATAGTGCAAATTAGAATAGAGGTGATTGCAAATTGCATTGTTATAATGACTGAACTGATGTATTCATGGCTTGAAAGTTTTATCTCTCTGTTGCAGATATTGACGGTGTGAAACCATATTATAGATGTGTGTAAAAAGCAGATGCATTATTTCATTCCTGGCAAAAAGGCAGTGAGAATGCTGGCGACTATGTAGAAAAATAAATACTGGAGCACAAAAGGTTTCTCGTTTTAATTATACCACTCCGATCTTTGTATGTCTTTTTTAAGTTAAAAAACAGGAGGCTTTTTTTTTTGAACGACCCTTTTTTCATATGTTTTTCATCACTCTTTTGTTTTGTTAATTATTATAAATAAATGCTCCACAGTTGGTTTATGGTGGAGTACGCATCTATAATGACTGATGTTGTTAAGGTAAATCAAACTGGTCATGTCTTTCGCGCGTTTCGAAGCAAAAAGCCATAAACGATTATAAGAGAAATGGCAGAACCTTTTTGGTGGATTAAAGGTGTACTTTATCTAATTACACTCTACTGTTGATCTTGGAGAGTTCATTAGAAATACTTTTTCTCATTTATGAAATACTCTTTGACTTTTTACTCGTATGCACCCCAAACTATGCACAGTGCCACTTGAACGTAAAGGCTACTATTTAGAACCACACCTACAAGGACACTCTATCGGAAGTTGAGCAGGGAAATGTCTGTTTACATCACACATGAACTTCTGCATGTTAGTACAGTCTGGGAAGCAAGAGACTGGAAGTGAATCCCCGAAACTATTAGAGTAGAAAGCTGTCCAGCATCTAGGGATCTCTACAGAGAAGAGGTGAGATTTTGGCGATTGTCTGGTTAGTCGTGATATTTACGTAGAGGAGACACAAGTGTTGGTGATTGATTGCGATTTAATTCGGCTACCAAGTCTTTGTGAAATGCTTTTCTATAGCCGTATTCAAATCGACAGGTAAAACAATAAAATAGATGATTTATCGAAAAATAGGAATATGATCTTAATGACCGGATGGCAAGTGTTCAAGTCTGATTTATAGTAACGAGCCTCTGTTTTTAAACAATTTAATTTCGGAAAACAAAAACGGACAATAACAAACCAAAGAAACTTCTACTTCCACCTCTGAGCAATGCACATAACTTTCTCTCTCTCCCCCTCTCTCTCTCCTTCTCTCTCTCTCTCTCTCTCTCTCTCGTTTCAATAATGTTTTAGGAAGGCGTTATCGAAAATAGTTGCCCTCTTTGTTATTTTTCTTATCAATTTGTTAAAACTGAGGATGGAGCATTCTACCGGATGTCAAACATTCACCCGCTAAATCAGATATTCCAACCGAGTTATCTTTTAAGATTCTGACTGTCTCTTTAAGTCTGAATCTCTCTTGCACTTGGTTCACTGAGTACATTTGTCAGGTAGTTTTTGAAATTTTTGTACATGAGGTCAGTTGCTCCTATAATAAGTGAAATGTAGCAGTATTCCCTCTTTTGTGTTTTGATAGATAACATTAATAAATATAGATAACATTGAAAATGCCAGGAAAATGAAATTAAAACTCATGCAAAACTCTATATCAGACTGGATCACATTTTGGTATGATTGTAGTGAGCATGAAGCGTACTTACTGCAGTGAGAATGCGGTTCCCATTGTCTCTACAATAATCTATCTATATATCTATATGTGTCTGTGTGTCTGTGTACATTCCCCTACGCAATAACTGTCAATTTTTAGTCTACAGACTCGAAATTTGATATACAGGGTACTGAGATTTGGGAAAATCTATGATCGGTTTTCGGCCAGAAAATGGCTGTTAAGGGGTCAAAGTTCAACGATTTGACCTTTGGGAACTCTACCAAACTCCTCCGACAATTTGGGGTATTAACACTGGAAATGTTAGATATAGGTTCCTTGGACATGGATCTAACTTGATTTGAGCCACAAACAATAAATGTTAAGGGGTCATAATAGGGGTCAAACTTAAAAAAAAAATTGACTTTTTTTTTTTGCTCAGCATACACCTCCAAAAACCCGGGCAACGCCAGGCACCCATGCTATTATATCTATAAGAGTGAAAGTGTGTGTGTGTGTGTGTGTGTGTGTGCATTTCCGGACCCAATAACTCGGTCAATTTTCAGTCTACAGACTTGAAATTTGATATACAGGGTACTGAGATTTCGGAAAATCTTTGTAATCAGTTTTCGGCTAGAAATTTGGCTGTTAAGGGATCAAAGTTCAACGATTTGACCTTAAAGAACTCTACCAAACTCCTCCGCCAATTTTGTGCCTAAGCACTTGAAATTTTAGATATAGGTTCCTTGGACATGGATCTAACTTAATAACTTGATTTGAGCCCAAAATAATAAATGTTAAAGAGTCATAATCGGGGTCAAAGTTTAAAAAAAAATTTGATCGCTGCGGTCTCTATCAAATTACTCAGACAATTTCTGGTCTAAACATTTGAAATTTTACATAAAGACTATTCAGAGATAGGGAAAGCTTTTTAATCGGTTTGGGTCGAAAATTTGGGCTACCAATATATAACTGTATGTATGTATGTTTGTATGTCTGCCTAAAACTTTCGACAGAGGCGACGGATTTTCACAAGATCAGTATCGTTTGAAGCTCGACCCTTCAGACAACAAATACCGAAAAATTGGCTAAAAACATGAATTTCTTCACCCTCAACTGGGCACTTTTCTATAGGGAGGGGTCGTTTTTTCACTGATATTTTCGAAAGTCATCCCCTCTTTTCGATTGTCTGGCCTTAATTTAAACTTACGTCACTTCCGGTTTGGCGGTGATCGTCACAACAAGAACGTCACGTTTTTTTCCCGTTCTTTTCCTCCTTCGCGGTACGGGTTCGAGCCTGCCTTCCTACTACCACATTTTTTTTGCTCAACACATACCTCCAAACACCCGAGCAACGCCTTGTACCCTTGGTAGTATTATAATAATTTCATAATAAAATAACGATTGTGTTAGGCATAAAAGTCAATTAGAAAAAGAAGTAAGAACATATTTGAATGAGCACAATTTAAATGGTCTATGAAAGAATCTATTTCATGACAAAGTACAAAATTGACTCCGCAATCTAGTGAAAATTGTTTTCTCCTCATCTCTACAGTCTCTCCCACAAAGAAAAGATTCTACTAGCATCTCTCTACATGGAAGGTGCTTAACTGAGCTGCAATACCTAATAACTAATACACTCACAGCAAGACATTATTTGTCATTAAGACATTTATAGCAAGAATTCACCTAACTACAAGTTTTCCTTTATTTATTAATATACCAAAAACCAACTGATCTTCCATGAACAATGACTTTTTTGTAGAACATCCTACCGGTGTAAAAAGATACTACAATTTTACCTCCTAACCAACTCCAACATGGTCGTTTTCAAATCTAATGTAAGCAATACTTTTGCTGATGTAACAGAGCGTGGACGCGCGTATGACGGCCATACGCAAATACCGAGCCGTGTGTGAAATGACGTCAGGGTAAGGAAAAAGAAAAATACAAAGGAAAGAGAGTACATTAGGGATGTGGATGACGTCACGGTCTTAACGAGAAGTTCACGCATGGTGGGAAAATGAGGAAATATATGTCATTATTACAAGAAAAGGAGTTGAGTTATTACGTCCTATGTTCCTTGTGATGTAGACTGCATACAACGTGTGGGTCCTGTGTGTAAACGAGTGTGACGTTACACTGAGCCATCCGCTAAGATAATCGACGCATTTTTGCCGATTCAATCCATTGTTTCTAATACTCTTGTAGTGGCGATCATCGACCAATTGACGATTTCTTGAACCTTCATCTCGAGTACCTTGCTACATAGTGAACATCAGGAAAAAAAAGTAAGGGGCCACAAATAAAAGTTACTATCACCCCTTTTGCAGGCTACCCGTATCCTATCCGGAGGTAGTAAGCACCCTCTCTGTTAGCAATCGTAACAAATTAAATCCCAAACAATCCTTTTCCTAACAGTACTGAACATTGCTTTCGGCTACGAAAAACAATAGTGATTTTTATGCGATAAAGCTTAGTGGCCATGGTCAAGTGGTTAACGACACACACTGAATACCTAGGTGTGCCAAGTTTAAATCCAATTCGTTCCACAGAAACACTTTCAATTAGGATGTTGGCAACCTTCACGTGTGTACTCCTGTAAGTTGTTGTTATTGTTGGCAACTGTTCGTTTCGGGAGACGATGGTGTAGCAGGGGAGCTACATAGCCTGGGCAAGATGATATAGAAGGATAGCTGTTGGTGTTGCCCATGCAGCAGTACCTCATTTTCACGAAGCCAGAGTATTCACCGGAAAGGATAGAGTCGATACAGCTCGACTTTAAATGCACCGTTGTTGCGCTTTACTCCCTCAGCCTTTCCCTTGATGGTGTAATCCCGAAAAGCAGTGGTTTTGAATTAAAGTTGCTTTCTCCTAGGTGAGCTATCATACAAAATGACGAGCCCCACCTGCCCGAAGTGAGTGCTTTTAAGGACTTAGTGGATCACCTTTGTCTCTTCATCCAGTTAGTATAAACAGTTTCGCTGGGCATAGCAGGTAAATGACACGAGAAGGCGGTTGTAAGAGACTATTTGAGATACACACCATGGGATCATTTTTTTTTAGGGAGAAGGCGCTTATCCTTACAACCACCCTCGGTTATGAAACCTTTGAAACTAACCACCTATAAGTACCTGTTGTCTTTCAAGGACGAATTCTGACTAGAAAAGATATCGGGGAAACCTATGCCAACACCAGAATCTTCTGATCCATACGATAATAAGAAACGTGATGAAATTGCTTAATCCTATTTCTCGTCATGTAAACACTTGTTTCTAAGTGTGGCTTCCTTCAGTCTTGATAGACTATCGATACCCACTGTAAGGGTGCATGCACGTGAAATTTGTGTGGCAAGAGTTGCGCAATCTCCAACCACGTCTCTTCTGAGTCAACAATGTTGCATACCAGTGGCAAGTAGAGGTACGACGACTGGAAACAATGCCGAGATAAGCGGAGAGTACATACAGCGCCTAGAATTCTCAAATGATCACCCATATGGTACTAGCCAGGCTGAACGTTGCTTAACTTCGGTGATCTGACGAGAACTGGTGTGTCACGTGATTATACCGTATATAACTTGTTTCTAAGTAATTATTATCAAATTGTACATTTCTACAAAAGATCTAATTATTTCTTGTTATGCAAACATAGACAAAAAACTACTCTGTAATTAAGTATCTATTATTATCTTCCCTTTTTAATAATAGGTTATTATTACTATTTATAATCATTATTGTCTTGGAAATGTCCTTGAAGAAATATTAGTAATACGGTATAAGGAGCAGGTGACTAAAAATATGCATATGCGTGTGTAAGTAAGCAAGTTCAAACTTGTGTGAGCCTATCAGTTTTGTATACATGAAAACTAGGAGCCACGTCACGGATATATCAGTCATTAAAAGAATGGCTGCTAATCACCGGCCTGTTATTATGAGACGTCTGAATCCATCACATGGACGGAATTAAAGGGTGTGCTGCTTGTCTTCTTACCCCCGTCTCTCTCTCTCTCTCTTTCTCTTTCTCTCTTTCTCTCTCTCACTCTGTTCGGGGATGTAATAAAAAAACAAAGCTTTGTACGTATGGCGGATATATGCAAATACTGAGCCGTATATGAAATGACGTCACGGTAAGGGGGGAGAATGACTGTAAAAAAATATACAAAGAGAGCACGTTAAAGAAAACGATCACGTCACAGTCATGGCTTACGTCGCAGCCATAACAAGAAGTCACGCGTGGCGGTAGAATAAAGGTCTTTCCTTAAACCCTGAAACAGGAGTTACAGTTATTTCCTCTTTTCTATTCTTTTTTTCCTTTGTGACTGAGTCTAAAACGTGTGGGTTCCGGGTATCTACGTTTACGGAAAGCGTGTGTAAACACGTTGGTTGCTTTTCACCTTTACACACAGATTAAACATTTCCTGTACTAAAATTTTACGAGCAATCCAACGAGAGTACTTTCGCAACATTAAACAGCTACTTTAATTCATTAATTAATAGATCGGCTTATAATATGGAAATAATAAAAGGGGCATATAATTTAAAGGCCTGCATATGTGAATATCATTGTGGTTCCAAAATATTATGGGTTATTGTTAAATTTAGATTTCATAAAATATAGTTTACTGAATTAAGGAAAACGTAGATGGTTGTAGGTTTTTGATAGGCTTATAATGTTTTTAATTTTATTATTTTATTTTATTATTTTTTTTTATTATTACATTTTCACCCCGAACAAGGCAAATTGCCACTTTGGTGTAGGGGGCTACTATCAGGGGCAACAACTACTGAGGTACTATGTAGGGATTTGGGCAGCAAGATGTCGGTTCACGTTACACTTGAACTTCTGAACGTCAGTACTGTTGGGGAAGCAGGGACCTGGAATGGAATTCCAGAGTCTAGCGGTTCTGGGGAAGAAACTATTGGAGTAAAAAGATCTTTTACATCTAGGGATCTCTACAGTGTGGGGGTGGGCTTTAGCAGCCTGTCGGGTTTGTCGAGGGTGCTCACGTCGTCGGGGCACAAGTGATTGCAGTTCATCAGAGCATTCACCACTAAAATACTTGTAGAAAAGGCAGAGGGATGCAACGTTTCGTCGATGGGACAGAGGCTGAAGCTTAGATGCCAGTTCAGGGCCTATCAGGTTTGCGACTCTCTTTTGAACCTTGTCAAGGAGCGAGAGACTAGTAGCAGATGCACCAGCCCAGATGTGGCAGCAATACTCCATACATGGGCGAATGGTGGCCTTATAGAGGTACAGGATACTTTCGGGTGTTAGTAGTTTTCTAGTATGGTAGAGAGAGCCCACCTTTCTTGCAGCGACCCTGGCAATGCCTTCAATGTAATTGTTCCAACTCATGTTTTCTGTGAACGTTAGGCCAAGGAGTTTGAAAGATGTACTCTCAGATAAAGAGTCGTTGGCCATTGCTATAGGTGGTAGAGAGGGTTTCTTGTAATTATTGAATGAAACTAGTTTAGTCTTGGCAGCATTGAACGCGACCAACCACTTTTGTCCCCATTCCACCACAGATTGGAGGTCTTCCTCTAGTGTTTCTGCCATTTCTTTAGAAATGTGTTCATTCGTCTTCCTGTCGTGCCTGTCATAGAGTGTAGTGTCATCAGCATATATACCCATCTCAGAGGCAATTTTGTCGGGGAGGTCATTTATGAATATCAGGAACAATAGAGGTCCAAGAATAGAACCCTGGAGAACCCCCGCATTTATATCATATTGTTTAGATGTACGACCGTCGAGGACAACCTGGATTTTTCTCTTATCTAAGAAGGATTTAATTATGTTAAGTATTCTACCAGTGATACAGTATGATCTGATTTTCCTGAGGAGACCCTCATGCCATACCCTGTCAAAAGCCTTAGATATATCTAGAGCTAATATGTTTTAAAAGCCTTAGATATATCTAGAGCTAATATGTTTTAATAGGTTTTTAATATGTATTTAATAGGTTTTTAGTAGGTTTTTAATTAAATAATTATTATTAATAAATAATAATTAATAAAACTCAAAGAAAACCAACCTGCCTCCTCCCTTGAGGCTTGCATTTACTAATATCCGCGGGCTTAGAACTAACTTAGATGATGTTGAGTCATTTCTCCTTGTAAACACCCCGGATATCTTAGCATTAAGTGAAACTAACCTTCACTCCTCCATTCCCTCTAACCACTTTAACATGCCTGGTTATCTCCCACTCTACCGTAAGGACTCGGACAGACATATGCATAGACTTGGAGTCTATATTCGAAACACCCTCCCCCTGACTAGAGAAATAAAACTAGAATCAGAGAACCAGGCCTTTATGTGCTTCAGACTAAATATGCAACACAATATTAGCTACTTGTATTTTCTCTACCGCTCTCCCTCAAACCAAGACTGTACCCTAATAAACAAAGTCTCAGACAGCATAGATATAGCACTCTCCCTCGATACTAGCACACAAATACATGTATTTGGTGACTTCAATGTCCACCACAGTAACTGGCTAGGATTCTCTAATCACACAGACGTAGCCGGTAGCGCAACACATAGCTTCTCTATATCCCATTCCCTATCTCAGTTGGTTACATTTCCGACACGTTTCCCAGACCAGCACGATCAACATGCCTCACTTCTAGATCTCTTTCTGACAAGGGTTTCCAATGACTGTACAACAAATGCCCACAGCCCACTCGGGAATGCTGATCACGCTGTGATAATGGTAGAAATCAGCCTAAATTCTCGCCCTAAAACTGAAGACCCACTACTCAAAACAACGAGGTATTACAAAAAGGCTGATTGGGAAGCCATCAGGGAGCTCATCAGAGATGCCCCATGGCAAAATATCTTTACTCTTCCAGCGGAACAGTGTGCAAATGAGACCACTGAATGGTTCAAAACTGCTATTGAAGCACATGTTCCCACACGGAAATTCTATAGCAAGCCCCACTCTCCCCAATGGTTTACTTCTGCTTGTGCAGCTGCCATATGTCAAAGGCAGCATGCGTTCCGCAGATTCAACCGACATAAGTCCAGCTCAAATAAACAGAAGTTTATAGAAGCTAGAAATAATTGTAAGAGAGTGATAGAGACAGCTAAGACAGATTACTCTGAAACCACCAGAAAGCGCATCGAAGCACAGAAATTAGGAACCCGGGATTTTTGGAAAATCTACAACAGCGTAGTAAATAATGGACAGTCAACTATTCCCCCACTAACAAACAATCATGAGGTTGCTTGCACAGCAACTGACAAGGCTAATCTGCTTGCCAGTCGGTTTGCCTCAAACTCCACACTGAACTCGGTACACCACTCACTCCCTGATTTTCCTCTGCGAACAGACGCCACACTAGACGATTTGAAAATCACCCCTTCTCAGGTACATGCTATTATAAAAAACGTAGACACCTCAAAAGCATGTGGACCAGATCTCATCCCGGGTTTGCTATTAAAAAAATGCTCTGCCGAGGTTGCTCCAGTTCTGTCCAAACTTTACAATAAATGCCTAAACGAATCTTGTTTTCCCAACTGCTGGAAAACCGACTCTGTGGTACCAGTCTTTAAGAATTCTGGTGAAAGAACTGACCCTCTAAATTATCGCCCCATTAGCCTCCTCCCGCTTTTCGCCAAAATATTTTAGTCCTTAGTTAATCAAGCCCTAGTCCAGCACCTAACAGCTGCTAAACTCCTGACTGATAAACAATATGGATTCAGGCAAGCCCGTTCAACAGCAGATATCTTAACTGTAGTTTCTGAATGTATATACCGTAATTTGGATAAAACAGGGGAGGGTAGAGCGGTGGCCCTTGATATATCTAAGGCTTTTGACAGGGTATGGCACGATGGTCTTCTAAGGAAAATTAGATCATATGGAATCACTGGAAGAATTCATAATGTAATTAAATCCTTCTTAAGTAATAGAAAAATCAAAGTTGTCCTCGACGGTCGTACATCCAAACAATATTTTTTTTTTTTTTTTTTTTTCATGACATAAATGCGGGAGTACCTCAGGGGTCTATCCTTGGACCTCTATTATTCCTGATATTCATAAATGACCTCCCTGATAAAATTGTTTTGGAGATGGGTATATTTGCCGATGACATCACTCTCTATAACAGATATGAGGGGGAAACAAATGCACACATATCCAAGGAAATGGCAGAAACACTAGAGGAAGACCTCCAATCCGTAGTGGAATGGGGACAAAAATGGTTGGTCACATTTAATGCTGTTAAGACTAAGCTTGTTTCCTTCAATAACTACAAGAAACCTTCTCTACCACCAATAGCAATGGCCAAGAACACATTGCCTGAAAGTACTTCTTTTAAACTCCTCGGCCTAACGTTTACAGGGAATATGAACTGGAATAGATACATTGAGAGCATTGCCAAGGCTGCTGCAAGGAAGGTTGGCTCCCTCTACCGTGCTAGAAAACTACTTACGCCTGACAGTATCCTATACCTCTATAAGGCAACCATTCGCCCATGTATGGAGTACTGTTGTCACATCTGGGCTGGTGCATCTGCTGCTTGTCTTTCGCTCCTGGACAGGGTTCAAAAGAGAGTCGCCAACCTGATAGGTCCTGAACTGTCATCTAGGCTTCAGCCTCTGTCCCATCGACGAGATGTTGCATCCCTCTGCCTGTTCTACAAATACTTTAATGGTGAATGCTCTGACGAACTGCAAACACTTGTACCTCCCCGACGTAACTACCCCCGAAAAACCCGACAAGCTACTAAGCCTCATCCCTTTACAGTAGAGATCCCTAAGTGTAAGAAAGCCTTTTACTCCAATAGTTTCTTCCCCAGAACTGCAAGTCTTTGGAACTCCCTTCCGGGATTCTGCTTTCCCAACTGCAATGATATGCAGAATTTCAAGTGTAATGTTAACAAACATCTTTCTACTCTTCTCCCTTCATAATGACCCCGCTAATTAAGTCCCTAATAGTAGCCCCCCGCTTCAAAGTGGCACTGTGCCTTGTTTGGGGTGAAAATTGAATTAAAAAAAAAAAAAAATTTAGCATATATTACTAAAAGAGGGCGGTATATATGCAAAAATCTGTGTTTAAATTGGTTTTCCATAGGTGCTTAATAGGCATTAGATAGGTTTTAATATGGGTTTAATAGGTTTTGAATAGGTTTTTAATAGGTTTTAATAGGTTTTTAATTGGTTTCTTCTGGTCTTTTTTTAAATTTAGGATATTCAAGATTCTCTACAATACATTCTACTAACTTTTGAACCGTTGAATAAATTTTAGATTAAGTAACAATAACAAAATTATTAAATTAATTTAAATAAAATGAATTTCAAAGATATTTGTATAAAACATAATTAAATACTACGCTAATATGAGTGACATATGTATATTAATATTATAGCCAGTAATTTCCTCTAAATTACGCTAGAACTGAAATTTTGGCTTTTGAAGGGGTTATAATATTTTTTCATATCCCATTAAAGGAACACAGATTAATTTTTCTATTTAAGTATTAGTATTAGTTGTAAATTTATACAGGTAGTGGAATCGTTAATGTGATAGTAAATATATTCGAAAATTATGATAGCGATTTTAGTTTATAAATTAAATAGCTTCATTAATCCATTAAAAAATAAAGTATCGGTCTAAGAGAGATAACTTTTAAGAAACATATTTGAATGCCTCTTATTTGACGCATTGCTGAATAAAATAAAAAATAAAGTTTATTCTATTTCAGTAATAATAAATTAAGTAATAGAATATTCAATTAATATTTTTAATGTATCAGATTTTTATAATGAGAAAAATATAGATATTCTTATATATATTTTTTTGATTAGGGATAATTTTCTCAATGATCAAGGTTTGTTTACAATAGCTGTGTACACCATATGGTAATTTGGTTGGCTAATTTTAGTTTCGTATTCTCACCTTGTAATATATTATTTGGAAATCTAAAATGATGAAACTTGTGTTTTTCTTATAATTAATATTATGTTTTATTTACCGAATTATCGACTCCTTTACTTTAAAAATTAAATACAAAACATTTTAAAATATAGTTTTAGCATATATTACTAAAAGATGGCGCATATATGCAACAATCTGTGTTTTAATTGGTTCTATCTGAAACGATTTATAAATAACCTATAAGAAGTAACTTTTTTATTCATTTCTACTCTCACGACTTTAAAAGAACTTTATTTTATTTTCTACCTTTGGTCGGCCACATTTTGAATGATCACCGCTTCATCAGGGGGTTTAAACTTTCCAATAACGTTTCCGGTTGTACTATCTGTACTAATTCACTTGATATTATTTGATACCCCTTTCCTTCCTTGTGCTTATCAATGATTTTTTTTTTACTAATATCTATTGACAACTTTTTAGGTTTAGGTATTTTTATGAATGGACTGATTGACTTTAAAGCAGGGGCACACAAACCGGAAGAACTTCTTTTTAAAATTATTTTAATATAAAGGTCTATGATTGGTCAGTGATAACTCGCTTGCATTATTGCAACATGCAAAAAAAAAAAAAAAAAAGGAATCTAAAATTATTTTAGAAAAGGGATTTTTTGTGTATCCAATATTTTGCGTTTGCTGATTTATATTTTCCCTTAAATTCCTTCTAAACTTTGATTATATAATTACTACTCAAAATATAAGTTAGAATATTAATAGGAAGATATTCATCAAATTTTAAGTAAAATCTTGAACCCTTATTATGTAATGTATCCAATACTTTTTCTTGGCACTATATATATATATATAATGAACTTATTTTTCCCCTCCGACTTTGACCTTAATAGGATTAAAAATCAAGTCATTTACATGCAAATGTAATGCATACAGACTGTAGCACATTATCTGAGGTTTGCTATAGGCCTATTACCTCTACAGTTCCTCAACAATGGCACATTCCTATACTTTTTCCGGTGAGAGTTCATTGAAAAATCGCTTAGATTCAATGGAAGTTGTAACATCTTTTCTCTCTATTAGATTCCTCCTTTCCCCTCTCTCCATTTACACAGCAGCGGATGCGTTCACAAGGAACAGTACGAGGAAACACACCGGTTTGGAATCGTACAAGGTTACTTATGCCGTTTTTTATCTTTTATCCCTGATTTATGCTTTCTGTTTTTTCCGCAATAAATTAGAAATAAAAACAAATGAAAAAACGAGAAAACGCGATTACTATTATTGTTTTCTTTTTTTTTTTTTTTCGTTAATGTAGGACGCAATCTGCGAGACTAACAGGATTTTACTTCCGGTTTTAACGACTCTAACCGTGAAATCTAACTATGACCTTTATTTATTAGTACTTGCAACTCAACATGTATTTATACACAAACATTACAACGCAACGATATGGTAAATTCACTTGCATTACACTTTATTAAAATTAAAAGAATTATATCCATTTAGAATTCGAGAAAACAAAAACATTCATTTAGAATTCGAGTGCGATGTGACTACTGAAACTAAACCAAAACAAACTTCATTGCGGAATTGATATTTGACCTAATTCACGTTTTAGTTAATTCATTACTTTTTTTTACGCTTTCGCCTCAATGATTCCAGTTTGAGCCCCCCCGTCAAACGTTTTTTTGATTTTTCAAACACAAGGGCACCGTTGGGCCGTTCGTATTGCAACCCGTTCATTTTTTAAATTGTTTTTTACACGATTTTTTAAATAGTGTTTGTTTTTATATTTAAAAAGACTTCGCTTTGTTTTCATTTTACCCCCCTTCCCAGTACACACGCCTCTAAAAACCAGGGCAACGCCGAGCAACGGTGGGTGCACCCCCCGCTAGTATATATATATATATATATATATATATATATATATATATATATATATGAAAATTTTTCGGGGGGAGGGACAGAATTTAGTAATGGCTCAATACAGACCAATCGACATAATAATTTAAAAAATAAAAAATAAAAATAAAGGTTAGCTAACCAGGTTTCGTTCCTCGCCCAACAGAACTAAATCGAGGAAAATACGATTGAAAAAAGTCATGAATATGATGGGGGGGGCGGAGAGGAAAAAAACGAAAAATAAACGGGGGAAAATTACATAGAGACTAAATTAAGTCCTAAAAGAATTTCTTTTTGCTTGCAAAGAGAAGGTCTCAAAGACGTAATAAAAATAGTCTCTAGAATTTTTAAATGAAAGGGCGAGTGCGACTTACTCAAGATCGTAAACATGTCAGGTAGACGTAGGTAAACAGGACATCTATTAACTATGATTTCTTTAGATTTATAAAAATTGAAACTTTCTTATTAATAGTATTTTCAACAATATCTAAGGGTTAACCATTATTACAAAGGGTCTTAGTAGTAAATTTAAGCTCGTCATCCAGATTAACTTTAGAACAAACCATCATGTGCTAAAGTCTTAATTAAATTGTATTTTTGGTTTGTAGGTATAACGACGTGGAGATTATGTCTAATCGACTACAAGAGGACATCATTCCTATACCCAAAGACAACACTGATCTCAATGTCGATGATGATGATTCCTACCATTAACAGCAAACTGGAAGAAAATTAAGGAAAAAGCTTTTGCTGCCGATCCCTTTGACTTAATACATCTGCCTTACTTAAAAAAAATGCTAGTTTTTTTTTGGTATCTTTAAAAAAAAAAACACCCAATATTTTTGCTGATGAGGAGTCTTTGTTTCACAAAACTATATGATAAAATTATTGCCGAAGACTATCTCAATAAAAACATCGTTTCCGAAACGATCGTATATAATTTATTGATTTTGTTTGTTCTTCCTTGTGAAACCTATTTTTAATTTTTAATTTTGATTATAAATTATCAATCATCTTACTCAGTATATATATATATATATATATATATATATATATATATATATATATATATATTGCAAAATATCTACTAAGAAATGCGCTTTGTGAACTCCACACCTGCAATCGAGATGCTAAAAGATGAATATAATACGAATAGGAGATTATCTTAGTTTATCTTTGAAAGTGGAAACACGAAGCCAACAAAGTGTGTTATTCATGGGCGTTATATGCGAATAAAGATTATATCTACAAGGATTACATAGATATTAATACTTACGTCATTACCTATCACGAGATCTCCATTTTGCAGTGTTTCCACGGTTTTTGCTGCTGCTACTACTACTACTACTACTACTACTACTACTACTACTCATAATAATCTCGATTTCGTTTGATAACGTTTCTCTGAAAAGAGGTGGGATTCATTTTCAAATAACTTTTCGTTAATCCCGGCTCCAAACGAGGAACTTTAAATATTAAGGGTTTTCCTATGGAAGAAGAAGAAGAAGAAGAAGAACAACAACAACAACAACAACAAGAACAAGAACAACAACAACAACAACTATAGCAACAGCAATAATAATAATGAAAAAAACCCTAAAAAGCTGACAAACTGACACTTGCTAAAACACACACAGATGTGGTGACACCAATCTCGACTGGTACAACGTTAAGGAGGATGGAAAGAACAATGAGAAAGAGCAACAACCCGATAGAACCTGAAAGCTTTGGAAGGATTTTTGCAACTCAAATTTCAGAAAAGTCACGAAGTCAGTGCTAACGAGAAATCAAATGGTAAGCGAATGTTGCGAACAAGAAAATTATTTATAGCGATTAGCAAAAGAAGTGTTCAGTGCTCCAAATCTAGGGAGACATTTTGTCACAGACTTCAGGAAACATTACAGTTTATTGTAGTCAATCAGTGTGTAAATCCGTTAGTGAGAAGTAATAATAATAATAATAATAATAATAATAATAATGATAATAATAATAATAATAGTAACAGTAATAATAATAATAATAATGATAATAATGATGATGATGATCATCATCATCATCATGATAATGATAATAATAATGATGACAACCACGACTTCGAAAAATTAGAGTGAAAGGGAGGACTGACATCAAACAACTCACGGAATGTTGAAATAAAAATAAAAGAAAAAACATTACAAGATTTCAAGAGAATTGAATTTTCTTCTCCTTGCAAGAGAGTCACCACTTATCAAGGCCCAAAGGCCACTCGAGATTAAGGGTTAATGAATGTACGGTGGTACTGTAGTAATCGTTAATGATATAAATTGGGTAGAATTTGATTAATTATAGGTAGAGCTCAGCAAAAACCTGTTCACTTTGAACTTGAAGGCTATGAGTCGGCCGGGAAGCAGACCAGCGAAACAGTGTTCCACAAGCTGGCAGTTCTACGAAAGAAGCTTTGTTCATGGAATCTGTGTTTAGATTTAGGCACAAATAGAACGTGGGGGAAATTGGTTGTAGATAGTTGAGTTTTTTTGTGAAAGTTAAATAAGAGGAGATCATAGATTGGAGTTCAAACGAGCAGTTGCCATGAAAATAAAGATATAGTAGAGACAGGCTCACAACGTCTATTCTGTGGGGGAAAAGTTGCAGGGAAGAGAAAAGGTCATCACTTACTTGGTTTTGAAGCCGGTTTTGAACTCTATCAAGGCAGGATGCTAGAAGTCTAATAATAATAATTTACCCCCCCCCCTTTAAAACAAACACACACACACACACACACACACACACACACACACACACACACACACACACACACACACACCGTCAGTCAAGGCTGATGCCACATAAAATAACCGAGAACGTTGAAGCAGGAGAGAAACAAAACAGCGAGAAAAATAAAATGGGAAGAGACGCAGCATCATAAACTATTTATAAATGTTTTTTTATGTTACCTTGTTTTTAAACATGTTTTTCTTGTTTTATTTATGTATTTTGTCTGTATTCTCCTGTCTTATCCGTCACCCCCATGCTACAAAGTAAACGATAAAAAAAACAAAATGCCGGAAACTAACGATTAAAAAAATGCCGGAAATTATTCTCTATTAGAGTAGATAAACTTAGGACTTTATATAAAAAAAGTTAGAACTTTTTTAACAATAATAAAAAAATGTAAATTAAATATTTTAAACATCCGAACGTAACGCCTTTTATTCTATAAATAGATAGGCACTCGACCAAGTTATCCGGAAATAGAAATCTTCTTACGCTCTAGAAAGACATGATGATATGCCAGCTACCAGTTGACAAAAAGACGGCGGACGGAACACTATGTCAAAAACGTTAAGTATTTTTTTTAAAACTAATCCTAAATGTTTTTATGTTACCTTGTTTTTAAACTTGTTTTCTTGTTTTATTTATGTATTTGTCTGTATTCTCCTGTCTTATTCGTCACCCCCATGCTACAAAGTAAACGATAAAAACAAACAAAATGCCGGAAACTAACGATAAAAAAATGCCGGAAATTATTCTCTATTAGAATAGATAAACTTAGAACTTTATTTAAGGAGTATACTTAATATGTACTATTACTGCAAGCTTGCCTGTATTGAAAATGCTTGCTTCCTTGTTGGCCAATCAAACCATCTAATATAGTTAGCCTTATGTTCAAGTACATTCGAAATATAATACAGTGCAAAGAAAAAGTTACCCATGAAAACGAACCTCCTAAAGTAAAACCTTGAATAATTATCTAAATTCGAATGTAAATTAATATGAAGCCGACTTTACAAATTGATAATAGTTAATTATTGGATTTTAATTAATTATAAGGTGAAATTCTAATGATTCAAACTCGATAGATAACGACAAACTTCCACCCATTAATATGGGAGGGGAGATTATCATCAAAAGTGTCCTGAATTGTTAACAGCACCGGACTTACTACTTAGATATAAATAAGTCACTTGTACCCATTCCCCTCCTCCCCCCGTCTTTTTTTTAAATGGAGAGAAGATAATACAGTGGATGTGTTATCGGCAGCTCCAGTAACTCTCGCTTCTCCTATTTTGTCACTCAGTCCTCATTCAATGAGTGATTTTTCTGACAAAGGGTGAAGAAAAAGCTGCTTAAAGGTCGGTAGTACTTGATGACCAGTAGTCTGAGATGTCGGAAATTTTTCTGTCTCTGTCTGTCCTTGTGGCCATGTCACTAGTAAGGGTGCTGGAGGTAAACGTTTTGTCTGGGCTGACGTTATCCGCCTGATAGTCAGGGACCCGAACCTTGAATTAACCACTAAGGAGGCTGTCCTATCAGCAGGCGCAAAGTACTGAGACTGCTGTATTGCCATTTGGTGAGTGGATCTGGACCATGCAGTAGTCTCTGGTGGGGCCTCTCGATGCTATACTAGTGGGTAATTGTTACGGCTTTACCTTTTCGTGTGCTACAAAAAGAATTTTCCTGTCTTTTTCTCTCTTACTTTCCCTCTCTGTAATGCTCTAACCAAGTATGCCGACCTATTCCACAAATCTCAAAACCTCAACATGAAATATCTCCAGAATAAAAACTCGATTAAACCTAGAACCCCATCTTCCAACGTAGACCCCTACTACCAGGTCTCCTTTTCCAACATCAGGGGTCTACGTTCCAACCTTCCAGAGGTTGAAACCCAATTACAGGAGACGAAACTGAACATATTTCTAAGTGAAACTGGAATAGGGCCGACCACTTCCCTAGATGAGTTCATAATTAACAGATACTCTAATTTAACAGCTAAATCTGACACCCAAGATCACCATGGGCATGGAATATGTGCCTACATTAAGGATGGCTTCCCGTGTGGCAGGGATATCTCTAGAGAAGATCCTAATTTACCCTATATGTGCTTCAAGGTTGCACTAGCTTACACCACTGCATTTATATTTGCCCTCTATAGGCCCCACAACAGCGGAGTTACTATCTTAAAGAGCATCTCTGAGAAAATAGACAACATACTGTCTTCACATCCCTCAGCTAACATCCACATCTGTGGTGACTCCAACGTCCATAACGTGGAATTGCTGACCCATTCAAATAAGACAGATGATGAGGGGTGGTTTTGTCACGATTTTGCCATTGCTTATGACCTCACTCAGATTGTTTGCGAAGCCACCCGTGTGCCCGATACACCCGGTCAATATGCAAGCCTCTTAGACCTTTTTCTCTCAACTTCCCCTGAG
This sequence comes from Euprymna scolopes, assembly GCF_053919585.1. Taxonomy (NCBI): domain Eukaryota; kingdom Metazoa; phylum Mollusca; class Cephalopoda; order Sepiida; family Sepiolidae; genus Euprymna; species Euprymna scolopes. The sequence goes on along the minus strand of NC_136483.1, from coordinate 23,947,321 downwards.
CTATGTTCATGTTGTGTTCATTCTCCTCTAGGATCTTCCGACCACTCCGTCGTATCAGTTAACATAAAAACGAAATGTAAGAAGCCCCCAGACGTACCCATCCACCGTACTGTATACCGATACCCTATGGCTGACTGGGATAGCTTTCGTACATTCATATCTGATTTACCTCTGCACTCCATGTTTAAAAAGGAAGTGCCCTCTATAGTATCAGATCTGACCGAATGGTTAATTGTAGGCATAGACCAATTCATACCATCTAAAAAATTCCAACAAAAACCTAACAGCCAGCTATGGTTCTCCCCAGAATGTGCTGCTGCTATCGCGCACAGAAATCACTTTTTCCATAGCTACCAACGTAATAGATGCACTGAGACTAAAGCTGCTTTCAGGACTGCCAGCAGCCACTGTAAAAGAGTAATAAAAAATTCAAGAGGGCTATATGCCCAGTCTGTTAAATCCAAGGTAGCTGATCAGCGGCTTGGTTCCCACCAGTTTTGGCAAATAACAAATAGAATCCTGAACAGAAGTGTGCGTTCTATCCCAACCATTAACAATGGACCAGAGGTCATCTCGGCAGCGTCAGACAAGGCCAAACTATTTGCAAAGAACTTTGCAGCTACTTCTACCCTATGCGACGAAGGCCATCAACTCCCCATATTTCCTCCTATAACACAGAACAAGCTAGGTAACATACAAATATCCGTGCTTGAGGTCGTCAAGCTAATCAAGAACCTAGATTCCAGTAAAGCAACTGGCCCTGATGGCATCCCAATTATAGTGTTAAAAAAGCTTCAACCAGAACTTGCTCCCATACTTACGAAACTATTTAAGCGCTGCCTTAAGGAGAAGTGCTTTCCGACTCCCTGGAAAACCTCATCAGTTTGTCCTGTATTTAAGAATTCAGGTGATAAGTCATCTCCCTCTCAGTACAGACCAATAAGTCTCCTGTGTGTTATGAGTAAGTTGCTGGAATCCATATTAAATAGGGAAATAGTAAACCACCTCAGCAGGAATAACGTTCTTAGTGACACACAATATGGTTTCCGCTCTGCAAAGACTACAGCAGATGTGCTAATGGTTATATCACACAGGATTAGTGAATCTCTTGACAAAGGTTTCCTTTCTAGGGAAATTGCTCTTGACATATTAAAGGCCTTCGACAAGGTATGGCATAAGGGTCTACTTCACAAGATTTCCAGCTACGGTATAACTGGAAATGTTTTCTCAATCATTAAATCATTTCTCTCCGATAGGCTCATAAGAGTAGTGGTAGATGGACAAAAATCGGAGGCCTGCAATATAAATGCTGGAGTCCCTCAGGGGTCAATCCTGGGCCCAACTCTCTTCCTGATCTATATCAATGACCTCCCTAAACACATACTTAAATCATTCGTTGACATCTATGCTGATGACACGACCATCTACGGCAACACATCAAAGGCTGTAAATGACAAAGTTCTCTCTGATTCTCTCTCCTCTGCTCTCGAGCGCGTGGTTCAGTGGGGGAAGACGTGGCTGGTTACCTTTAATGCATCTAAAACCAAACTGCTATCATTACATCATCAACGCTCTGATCCCCATCTGGCAACAATTGAGATTGATGGCTCTCGTCTGGATGAGGCCTCGTGTTTTGACAAGCTTCTGGGTTTGACCTTTACTCCTGATCTGAAATGGAACACGTACATCAAGTCTGTTGCCATGGTGGCTGGAAAGATGGTGGGATCCTTCTACCGCTCCAGAAGAAATCTCACTACTGATGCAATTCTCTATCTATATAAAAGCCAAGTACGTCCATGGATGGAATACTGCTGCCATATTTGGGCAGGAGCTGCTAAAACAGCCTATCCTGCCTTGACAGAGTACAAAATCGACTTCGTGGCTTAGTGGGGGATGCCCTTCTCTCTACCCTGCAACTTCTCTCCCACAGAAGAGACGTTGGGAGCATATCCTTGTTTTATCATTCTTTCCATGGCAGGTGCTCGTCTTAACTCCAATCTCTGCCCCCCCCTGCCAATCTTTCACGAAAAACACCCGTCTAGCTTAATCCACTGTGAAAATTTTCCTCCACTCTATATTTATGCCTAAATCAAAACGCGGATTCCATGAACAAAGTTTCTTTCTTAGAACTGCACGCCTGTGGAACTCTGTTCCGTCTGCCTGCTTCCCACCGGACTACAACTTGGATGTCTTCAAGTCCAATGTTAACAAATTCTTAATCAACCGCCCCCTTAAGTAAACACTTCATCAAATCTCCACACTAACGTAATGTACTTGCAATAAACCTTATCCCTAAGTGGCTTCCGGGCCTTGATAAGTGGTGATCACTGTGTAAAAAAAATAAAAAATAAAATAAAACTTGACCAAAACAAGGGAGACAACTGATACTAAAAAATGAAAAAAGGTAAGATACAGGCAGAAATCCTAAGAGTACAAACAAAATATTTTTTTATTCTCGAAACGTAAATAATTTTTTAATGTTCAAATTTTGTCATGAATTAAAAACCTTCAATACGCCTTGTAACAATAGTAGTAAGTGCGTATGAACTGAAATTAGTATCGTATTGGCAGATGACGGCGGTCTAGTAGTTAACGACACAGTCTAACAACCTGGGTGGTCTAAGTTTGAATCCCGAACGTTTTACTAAAATCACTTTCACTTAGGATGTTGGGAACATACTCGTAGTCCCTTCATTAAGTATGTGCTGTCTTTCTAGAAACTATTCTGACTACAAAAATATTGAGGAAACCAATGGTAATTCTAGAATCTTTTAATTCATACGATATCATAGTGAGTATCGTATTTATTTAGGTATATGATGAGAAAGAGAGAGAAAGAGAGAGAGAGAGAGAGAGAGAGAGAGAGAGAAACGCAGCACAAACCTTCTATTTTGATATTGTTTAACTGTTTATATAAAAGAGGATCTGAAATATTAAAAAAAATGTTAAATATTCGAGCAGCACATAACAATGTATACCGGAACTTATGTAAACACATTTTGTTTTAACTTATGTAAACACATTTTGTTTTAACTTATGTAAACACATTTTGTTTTAACTTATGTAAACACATTTTGTTTTAACTTATGTAAACACATTTTGTTTTAACAATATACAGAACTTAATTTGAAAATGAAAGGAATAACTGTGCTGAGAAGGGCGAATTGGGGAGGATAACGAGTGGAAAATTAAGAGTTGGTGCGAATTACTGCATCAGTGAAAAGGAGTGCTCTTATTTTTTTTTTCTTAAGATTACAAGCTATTTCGGCGATGAAGTAAAGCTGATGCGATAAGTTGTAATTACGCCGAGTGTTCAACAAGAACGAAAGAGAAACGATTGAGTTGACGTCTTGTTTTGGAGAATTGTTAATTACGATTCGAGATCCGTTTTCTTTTTAAATTTTCTTTTTTTTTTTTACTCACGTTCACCCCTAACAAAACATATTGCCACTTGAACATAAGGGGCCATGCCTAGAAAAGATTAACAAGATTGTGGTTTACGTTACATTTAAACTTCAGGGAAGATAGTAGCAGGAAGGAAATTCCAAAGTCTAGCTAATCGAGGGAAGAAACTATTAGAGTAGAAAGCTTTTTAGCATTTAAGGATTTCAACATAAAGGGGTGTGATTTTGTTGCTTAGCGGGTTGTTGTGGATATGTACGTCAAGGGGGCACAAGTGCAACGAGTTCATCGGAGCACATTCCATTAAGATATTTTAAGAACTTGTAAGAATTACAGCGTCAGTGAATAGGAAGTCTGTTAATTTTTATATAGGTTGGTGGGAAGAGAGCGCGGCCGGCCCTGCAAGATCATAAAATACGCTGAAGTAAATTTCAATTTATGCAGATTTCGTATTTATTATTACAGAGCCAATTCTCTATTGAATATTATATTATAAAAAAAATGACTTGGGTGCTATCAGCTAGAATCGAAACCAAAACATTTAGCGCTCCCACCGCGTTTTCTACCGGTGTTAATATCGAGAGATAGGTAAGAAAGATTTAATATTAAACGACGAAGAAATTACTTGAATTTGGACATGCGCAGAAAGTAATAGAAATATGTCGTCAAGTTGAAATGAACAATTTTGCATTTCAACTTGCCGACATATTTCTGTATGCGTTATTCATCCACACACAAAAATTTACTCATTATAAACCATCCTTGGTATATGGTTACTATTTTCTGTTAATTTCAGAGTTACGTGACCAGTTGTTTAAGAGTTTATCGGTTAAATATTTACACAAAGACACACACACATAAATATCTGCTGTTTTAAACATAATGTACAAACTTGCTGTTAACATAATTATATTCAACACTAGATCTACTTGCTTAGAATTGCTCAGGATAAAATGGAGTTATTTTAGTTTTAAAGTTTTGTTTGCACATTTTCGATTGATGCGATTTTGTTTTAGATGCACGGAAACAGCACATATTCTTTAATTAACTATAACAAATAGTCCTTTATAATAATTGAAAACTGTCTTCATATTATGAGTTGATCGGAAAGAACTACATGATTTGGAAAATAAACTGCAGAGAAGTATATTATTATAGTACGGTAACACATTATTATATTACGGAATCATATTATAGTACGGTAGCAGATTATTATAGTACGGTATAACATTATTATAGTATGGTAACACATTATTATAGTACGGTATCACATTATTATAGTACGGTATAACATTATTATAGAACTGTATCACATTATTATAGTACGGTATTACATTTTTATAGTACAGTAGCACATTATTATAATACGGTATCGCATTATTATAGTACAGTAGCACATTATTATAGTACGGCATCACATTATTATAGTACGGTATCACATTATTATAGTGCAGTAGCCCATTATTATAGTATAATATCACATTATTATAGTATGGTATCGCAATAACAAATGAAAATTGGCTAGTAAGAATCAAATTTTGGTATGTTATCTGAAATACTATTAAGGCCCAACTTTTAAAATATACCAGGATAACTTTATATGTTAGGTGTATTTTTCTTTCAGAATAGACGAGAACAATGTCTACACCGAATCTTGTTTTTATTCAAAAGTATATTTGTACTTTTAAGATTTAATTTTACGTTACATAGATTTTTTTGTCAGGATCTATTTGGGTAAAGTTGTCATTACTGTTAAAATGGACAACAAGTTGTGTTTAGAGACTTGCAAAGGAAGTATAACTTTGACACGAATTTTTGGGGTGAAAGAGAAAATCTTTTATTTCGGTCGTTTACAACACAAGTCACCGACACGTACATTAAACACGACACAATAGGTTCTCCTTTTTTTTCTCTCTTTCTCCAACTCACAGGTCAACCGGCTCGCTTTCGAAAAGATAGATGAAAGAGATTCGCGTTCTCGTCAAGCATATCTTTTAAATTGGCACGTGTCTCTTCTTTTTCGTTTTTTCTTCTTTTTCTTTCGATTTTTATGCTTCTATATGCATTTCATTCCGTGACGTTACACATACGTCACGGCGCGTAAGTCGTCAGTATTCGTACGTGTCTTGGCTTGGTAATTTAATGGCGGCCCCAGCGACAACATTACATTTGAAGGACCAAACTTTGTAAATTTTCTTGTTAATCTAAAAGCTGGGCATATTTACAAAGAATTTTGTATAATTGATTTTATTTATGCAAATGACTGTTATGTATTTTATACAATAAAAAGATAATAATTATACAGGTCTCTAAGTTTATTTTCTTAACTATTTATAATTTTAATCAGTCTTCAATTGTTAATGCCGGAATTCTAACAAGTTTTATTAAACAAGATTGACGACGTTTGATTATTCTTTCAATACAAGTGTACAATCTCTCAAAAATGACGGAAAATATGCTTCGTTAGTGTTTACATTAATATGCATATACAAACATAGAAATAAGTCAGTAATTTTATATTTCACACATTATTATTATTATTATTATTATTATTATTATTATTATTATTATTATTATTATTATTCGCCAGGAGTTTTCGCACAAGCCGCCATCAAAAATATCTTGGAGAACAAGCTGTAGTGTTCCCTGGCACAACAACAAGTCTCTCAAGATTTCCAGTATCTACCACATTAATCTTCATTGAAATTTGAGTGGAAATAAGCCTCCGTAAGCTCCCCTTCGCACTGATCCAGAGGAGATCTGGTTAGTGCTTTCTCTCCTCGATTTCTCTATCGTTTTTCACTCTCCTCGATAATTTAGTGTGGTGTCAGTTTATGGTGAAATTATATGGGGGGGATTAACTTACAATTATACATTTTTATTTTCATGATTCCATGTAGTGCTTCTTTGTGTTTTATATCCGTAGCAGTTTCTTCATGCCCGGCTTGCACCTGTAGCTCATGAATATGTATTATTATTATTATTATTATTATTATTATTATTATTATTATTATTATTATTATTATTCCATAAACTTCACAGTGTAGTGATACTTTGACACTGTTTTTGCTTCCTCGGGAGTGGGCTCTTGCATCAAAGCTAGTGGGGATAGTCAAAAAGTAAATTAGATGGAAAGCATCTGGCGTAGAATGTTTGCTGAGCCAAGCAGAACTGACTTCTGGAGTACGGTGATGTTGTATTTGATTCCCAAGGAGTTCGGCTGTTACATAAGAGCATCAGGAATTGAGCCAAGCGCACCTACGACTATTGGCACGATGGAAGTTTTCCTATTTCACAATCTCCATCCTCAGTGTCTTATAGTTCCGTAGTTTCTCATTCTTCTTGTCTGTTAAGTCGATGTCGTTAGGGCAAGTCACGTCAATAATTTGTCATTCATTGGTCTTTTTGTTCACAACTACAACATCCGGTTTCATCTGAATTATCTCTCGGTCACACTGAATCATGAAATCCCAGAAAATCTTAACTTCGTTTTTTACTACCCGTTCTGAATGACGTTGATACCATTTGTCCATCACTTGGATTCCAAACTTTTGGCACAAACTTCAGTGGAGATTTGTACAAACTTTGTCATGGCGAGGTTTGCACTCCTTTTGAGTAAATATAGAACACGCACTAACAACATGTGACACTTTTTCAAGAGATATACCACACAACCTGCACTTTGGACAGTTCTTCCTATAGACGTTTTGATTTATTGCATTTGTGTTTACTGCTTGTTCCTGAGCAGCAAATACAAAATTTCCTGTTTCTCTTTTAAAGTCACCTTTAGACAGAAAATTCCACGTGTCTTGACATATTTGTGCCTTAGTATCTCGCTCAAACTGACCGTGAAGTTTCATTCTTATCAACTCAGTCAACTTTTCTGCTTCGATTCTTTCCTTATCCTCCAATGAATCTTTATCTAACCCTTCCCCTTTCGCCACTACTGCGAGTGACTGTTAGCCAAGGAGTGGTGAGCAATTCTAAGGTCTCTCCCGGCACAAAAAATGCTAAGAAATTATATTATTGATAAAAACATTCACTAAGAGAAAACATCAATATTATCAAATATTGAGAAGATAAAAATCAAAAGATAAAAAGTTAGAAAATAAATTATGAGCATGAAATTTATTGCATATCAGGTCATCTTTTGTTGCCTGAAAACTCTTTTTTATCTCCAAGACTTATACAGATTAGCTACCCACTAAAAGCTTTTTCATCTCTAGGATTTTTACAGATACCTACTCACTGAAAAGTATTTTTCATTTCCAGAACTTATACAGATTAGCTACCCACCGAAAACTTCTTCATTTCCAGGACTTATATAGATTAGCTACCCACCGAAAACTTTTTCATTTCCCGGACTTATACAGCTTAGCTACCCACCGAAAACTTTTTCATTTCCCGGACTTATACAGATTAGCTACCCACCGAAAACTCTTTTCAGCTCTCTTCGTCCTTGTTTCCTTGAGATATACAGCCTGATCACATTAGAATGTGGGTGAAGTGCACCATACTTGACTAATAATTTTCGTGTTTCCATCCAGCCTTTTCAGTTCTTTCTATGTCCAACCCAAAAGCTGCAATGTATCGAATTATAGCAACCTCCTATGAATTGATGGCTGAGAACAGGTTCCTATCATTTAGTCTAGATTTCAGGAGCAGTTTGAATCTCCTCATATACACCTCTTTCCTCTTCTCTTCTATTTCATTGCAAAGCATCGTATAAAATTCAAGCATCCCCAGGCACTTCAGCATCAGTGTCTTTTACTATTTTGCAAAATGATGCACTTTCGTTGCTCCTCTCTTCACTCGTTTAAGACTTACTACTGCACATTTGGAAATTCCATATTTATATCTTTACTTCACTGCTGTACTGTTTGAACCAGAGAATCAATTTCCTTTTCTGCTTTGCCAAACAATTTCTGATCGTTTATAAATAACATGTGTATGTGCTCTCTGCTCATCTCGGCATTTTTTCCTGTTATCTAGCAATTCTTCTATCCACTGGACTCAAGCAATGCCGATTCAGGAGAGATGTGGTTGAAGATTGCACAATCCTTGCCTCACGCAACTACCTTTGCAGGGATAGTGTCACTACAGACTGAACGGAGGCATCGACTTTTATTCTTTCTTGATTTCCAATTTTCTAACATTAAAAACTTTTATCAGACTGTTAAAAAAATGGCAACGTTTAATAAAAAACATATTATCCTTTTCGTTCAAAGCGTGTTGCGCAATTTTAATTGTTATTTGCAAACAAAATGACGAACAAGAGTAACACGTTTTTTTTTTAGCGTTTTTTGTGTACGTGACGAACAGCAGGTGCGTGCTGGAAAATTGGAGGAGAAATTCTGGTTGGCGTTATGATCTGAGAATGTGTGATGTGAAAAGAAAGAGAGCGGAGGAGGTCTTTTTGGTGGTCGACGAACCGGCCGAGACGCCCTGTTTGTAATCGGGTGCAGACGACTGTTGTTTTGTTTTTGTCATTGTTCCTGCCATTAACCGTACACTGTTGTGCAAATCATTACAAAATGGTGACAAAAGATGAAACAGAACGAGAGGAAGTTGAGTGTCAGAACAAATATGATATTTAACACAACGCAATAAAGACACAATCCCATTTCTACATTAAAACTATGAATTCGTTCTTTCTTTGTGTTTGCTTGTAATAAAAGCTTCTGGATGTGACGTGCTCTCCTCCACTTATCTCAGCATTGTTTCCAGTCAGCATTGGGCCTCTCCTTGCAACTGGATCCAAGACGCGCTGATTCAGGAGAGGTGTGGTTAGAGATTGCGCAACCCTTACCTCACAATTACACACGCAGCTTTACAGGGTGTTCATTGTATCTTGAGACTAAACGGGAGCGTCGCACTTCCCCGAGATAGTAATTAATTGCTAAAATTTGTTTAAAGAGGCTGAGTAGTTATATGTTCGTTTGCCACGATACCATCTTTCTACACATTACCATTTTTAAACGGTAGTATCTGTCCAGTAGTCAAATCATTACCCTCATTGGGTGGTGTGTAGTATCTGTCCAGTAGTCAAATCATTACCCTCATTGGGTGGTGTGTAGTATCTGTCCAGTAGTCAAATCATTACCCTCATTGGGTGGTGTGTAGTATCTGTCCAGTAGTCAAATCATTACCCTCATTGGGTGGTGTGTAGTATCTGTCCAGTAGTCAAATCATTACCCTCATTGGGTGGTGTGTAGTATCTGTCCAGTAGTCAAATCATTACCCTCATTAGGTGGTGTGTAGTATCTGTCCAGTAGTCAAATCATTACCCTTATTGGGTGGTGTGTAGTATCTATCCAGTAGTCAAATCATTACCCTCATTAGGTGGTGTGTAGTATCTGTCCAGTAGTCAAATCATTACCCTCATTAGGTGGTGTGTAGTATCTGTCCAGTAGTCAAATCATTACCCTCATTAGGTGGTGTGTAGTATCTGTCCAGTAGTCAAATCATTACCCTTATTGGGTGGTGTGTAGTATCTATCCAGTAGTCAAATCATTACCCTCATTAGGTGGTGTGTAGTATCTGTCCAGTAGTCAAATCATTACCCTTATTGGGTGGTGTGTAGTATCTATCCAGTAGTCAAATCATTACCCTCATTAGGTGGTGTGTAGTATCTGTCCAGTAGTCAAATCATTACCCTCATTAGGTGGTGTGTAGTATCTGTCCAGTAGTCAAATCATTACCCTTATTGGGTGGTGTGTAGTATCTATCCAGTAGTCAAATCATTACCCTCATTAGGTGGTGTGTAGTATCTGTCCAGTAGTCAAATCATTACCCTTATTGGGTGGTGTGTAGTATCTATCCAGTAGTCAAATCATTACCCTCATTAGGTGGTGTGTAGTATCTGTCCAGTAGTCAAATCATTACCCTCATTAGGTGGTGTGTAGTATCTGTCCAGTAGTCAAATCATTACCCTTATTGGGTGGTGTGTAGTATCTATCCAGTAGTCAAATCATTACCCTCATTAGGTGGTGTGTAGTATCTGTCCAGTAGTCAAATCATTACCCTTATTGGGTGGTGTGTAGTATCTATCCAGTAGTCAAATCATTACCCTCATTAGGTGGTGTGTAGTATCTGTCCAGTAGTCAAATCATTACCCTCATTAGGTGGTGTGTAGTATCTGTCCAGTAGTCAAATCATTACCCTTATTGGGTGGTGTGTAGTATCTATCCAGTAGTCAAATCATTACCCTCATTAGGTGGTGTGTAGTATCTGTCCAGTAGTCAAATCATTACCCTTATTGGGTGGTGTGTAGTATCTATCCAGTAGTCAAATCATTACCCTCATTAGGTGGTGTGTAGTATCTGTCCAGTAGTCAAATCATTACACTCATTAGGTGGTGTGTAGTATCTGTCCAGTAGTCAAATCATTACCCTCATTAGGTGGTGTGTAGTATCTGTCCAGTAGTCAAATCATTACCCTTATTGGGTGGTGTGTAGTATCTATCCAGTAGTCAAATCATTACCCTCATTAGGTGGTGTGTAGTATCTGTCCAGTAGTCAAATCATTACCCTTATTGGGTGGTGTGTAGTATCTATCCAGTAGTCAAATCATTACCCTCATTAGGTGGTGTGTAGTATCTGTCCAGTAGTCAAATCATTACCCTCATTAGGTGGTGTGTAGTATCTATCCAGTAGTCAAATCATTACCCTCATTGGGTGGTGTGTAGTATCTGTCCAGTAGTCAAATCATTACCCTCATTAGGTGGTGTGTAGTATCTGTCCAGTAGTCAAATCATTACCCTCATTGGGTGGTGTGTAGTATCTGTCCAGTAGTCAAATCATTACCCTCATTAGGTGGTGTGTAGTATCTGTCCAGTAGTCAAATCATTACCCTTATTGGGTGGTGTGTAGTATCTATCCAGTAGTCAAATCATTACCCTCATTAGGTGGTGTGTAGTATCTGTCCAGTAGTCAAATCATTACCCTCATTAGGTGGTGTGTAGTATCAGTCCAGTAGTCAAATCATTACCCTCATTAGGTGGTGTGTAGTATCTGTCCAGTAGTCAAATCATTACCCTCATTAGGTGGTGTGTAGTATCTGTCCAGTAGTCAAATCATTACCCTCATTGGGTGGTGTGTAGTATCTGTCCAGTAGTCAAATCATTACCCTCATTGGGTGGTGTGTAGTATCTGTCCAGTAGTCAAATCATTACCCTCATTGGGTGGTGTGTAGTATCTGTCCAGTACTCAAATCATTACCCTCATTGGGTGGTGTGTAGTATCTGTCCAGTAGTCAAATCATTACCCTCAGTAGGTGGTGTGTAGTATCTGTCCAGTAGTCAAATCATTACCCTCATTGGGTGGTGTGTAGTATCTGTCCAGTAGTCAAATCATTACCCTCATTAGGTGGTGTGTAGTATCTGTCCAGTAGTCAAATCATTACCCTTATTGGGTGGTGTGTAGTATCTATCCAGTAGTCAAATCATTACCCTCATTAGGTGGTGTGTAGTATCTGTCCAGTAGTCAAATCATTACCCTTATTGGGTGGTGTGTAGTATCTATCCAGTAGTCAAATCATTACCCTCATTAGGTGGTGTGTAGTATCTGTCCAGTAGTCAAATCATTACCCTCATTAGGTGGTGTGTAGTATCTGTCCAGTAGTCAAATCATTACCCTCATTAGGTGGTGTGTAGTATCTATCCAGTAGTCAAATCATTACCCTCATTAGGTGGTGTGTAGTATCTGTCCAGTAGTCAAATCATTACCCTCATTAGGTGGTGTGTAGTATCTGTCCAGTAGTCAAATCATTACCCTTATTAGGTGGTGTGTAGTATCTGTCCAGTAGTCAAATCATTACCCTCATTGGGTGGTGTGTAGTATCTGTCCAGTAGTCAAATCATTACCCTCATTAGGTGGTGTGTAGTATCTGTCCAGTAGTCAAATCATTACCCTCATTAGGTGGTGTGTAGTATCTGTCCAGTAGTCAAATCATTACCCTTATTGGGTGGTGTGTAGTATCTATCCAGTAGTCAAATCATTACCCTCATTAGGTGGTGTGTAGTATCTGTCCAGTAGTCAAATCATTACCCTTATTGGGTGGTGTGTAGTATCTATCCAGTAGTCAAATCATTACCCTCATTAGGTGGTGTGTAGTATCTGTCCAGTAGTCAAATCATTACCCTCATTAGGTGGTGTGTAGTATCTGTCCAGTAGTCAAATCATTACCCTAATTAGGTGGTGTGTAGTATCTATCCAGTAGTCAAATCATTACCCTCATTAGGTGGTGTGTAGTATCTGTCCAGTAGTCAAATCATTACCCTCATTAGGTGGTGTGTAGTATCTGTCCAGTAGTCAAATCATTACCCTCATTAGGTGGTGTGTAGTATCTGTCCAGTAGTCAAATCATTACCCTCATTGGGTGGTGTGTAGTATCTGTCCAGTAGTCAAATCATTACCCTCATTAGGTGGTGTGTAGTATCTGTCCAGTAGTCAAATCATTACCCTCATTAGGTGGTGTGTAGTATCTGTCCAGTAGTCAAATCATTACCCTCATTAGGTGGTGTGTAGTATCTGTCCAGTAGTCAAATCATTACCCTCATTAGGTGGTGTGTAGTATCTGTCCAGTAGTCAAATCATTACCCTCATTGGGTGGTGTGTAGTATCTGTCCAGTAGTCAAATCATTACCCTCATTAGGTGGTGTGTAGTATCTGTCCAGTAGTCAAATCATTACCCTTATTGGGTGGTGTGTAGTATCTATCCAGTAGTCAAATCATTACCCTCATTAGGTGGTGTGTAGTATCTGTCCAGTAGTCAAATCATTACCCTCATTAGGTGGTGTGTAGTATCTGTCCAGTAGTCAAATCATTACCCTCATTAGGTGGTGTGTAGTATCTGTCCAGTAGTCAAATCATTACCCTCATTAGGTGGTGTGTAGTATCTGTCCAGTAGTCAAATCATTACCCTCATTAGGTGGTGTGTAGTATCTGTCCAGTAGTCAAATCATTACCCTCATTAGGTGGTGTGTAGTATCTGTCCAGTAGTCAAATCATTACCCTCATTAGGTGGTGTGTAGTATCTATCCAGTAGTCAAATCATTACCCTCATTAGGTGGTGTGTAGTATCTGTCCAGTAGTCAAATCATTACCCTCATTAGGTGGTGTGTAGTATCTATCCAGTAGTCAAATCATTACCCTTATTGGGTGGTGTGTAGTATCTATCCAGTAGTCAAATCATTACCCTCATTAGGTGGTGTGTAGTATCTGTCCAGTAGTCAAATCATTACCCTCATTAGGTGGTGTGTAGTATCTGTCCAGTAGTCAAATCATTACCCTCATTAGGTGGTGTGTAGTATCTGTCCAGTAGTCAAATCATTACCCTCATTAGGTGGTGTGTAGTATCTGTCCAGTAGTCAAATCATTACCCTCATTAGGTGGTGTGTAGTATCTATCCAGTAGTCAAATCATTACCCTCATTAGGTGGTGTGTAGTATCTGTCCAGTAGTCAAATCATTACCCTCATTAGGTGGTGTGTAGTATCTGTCCAGTAGTCAAATCATTACCCTCATTGGGTGGTGTGTAGTATCTGTCCAGTAGTCAAATCATTACCCTCATTAGGTGGTGTGTAGTATCTGTCCAGTAGTCAAATCATTACCCTCATTAGGTGGTGTGTAGTATCTATCCAGTAGTCAAATCATTACCCTTATTAGGTGGTGTGTAGTATCTGTCCAGTAGTCAAATCATTACCCTCATTAGGTGGTGTGTAGTATCTGTCCAGTAGTCAAATCATTACCCTTATTGGGTGGTGTGTAGTATCTATCCAGTAGTCAAATCATTACCCTCATTAGGTTGTGTGTAGTATCTGTCCAGTAGTCAAATCATTACCCTCATTAGGTGGTGTGTAGTATCTGTCCAGTAGTCAAATCATTACCCTCATTGGGTGGTGTGTAGTATCTATCCAGTAGTCAAATAATTACCCGCATTAGGTGGTGTGTAGTATCTGTCCAGTAGTCAAATCATTACCCTCATTAGGTGGTGTGTAGTATCTATCCAGTAGTCAAATCATTACCCTCATTAGGTGGTGTGTAGTATCTGTCCAGTAGTCAAATCATTACCCTCATTAGGTGGTGTGTAGTATCTGTCCAGTAGTCAAATCATTACCCTCATTGGGTGGTGTGTAGTATCTGTCCAGTAGTCAAATCATTACCCTCATTAGGTGGTGTGTAGTATCTGTCCAGTAGTCAAATCATTACCCTTATTGGGTGGTGTGTAGTATCTATCCAGTAGTCAAATCATTACCCTCATTAGGTGGTGTGTAGTATCTGTCCAGTAGTCAAATCATTACCCTCATTGGGTGGTGTGTAGTATCTATCCAGTAGTCAAATCATTACCCTCATTAGGTGGTGTGTAGTATCTGTCCAGTAGTCAAATCATTACCCTCATTAGGTGGTGTGTAGTATCTATCCAGTAGTCAAATCATTACCCTCATTAGGTGGTGTGTAGTATCTGTCCAGTAGTCAAATCATTACCCTCATTAGGTGGTGTGTAGTATCTGTCCAGTAGTCAAATCATTACCCTCATTGGGTGGTGTGTAGTATCTGTCCAGTAGTCAAATCATTACCCTCATTAGGTGGTGTGTAGTATCCATCCAGTAGTCAAATCATTACCCTCATTGGGTGGTGTGTAGTATCTTTCCAGTAGTCAAATCATTACCCTCATTAGGTGGTGTGTAGTATCTATCCAGTAGTCAAATCATTACCCTCATTAGGTGGTGTGTAGTATCTGTCCAGTAGTCAAATCATTACCCTCATTAGGTGGTGTGTAGTATCTATCCAGTAGTCAAATCATTACCCTCATTAGGTGGTGTGTAGTATCTGTCCAGTTGTCAAATCATTACCCTCATTAGGTGGTGTGTAGTATCTGTCCAGTAGTCAAATCATTACCCTCATTAGGTGGTGTGTAGTATCTATCCAGTAGTCAAATCATTACCCTCATTAGGTGGTGTGTAGTATCTGTCCAGTAGTCAAATCATTACCCTCATTAGGTGGTGTGTAGTATCTGTCCAGTAGTCAAATCATTACCCTCATTAGGTGGTGTGTAGTATCTATCCAGTAGTCAAATCATTACCCTCATTAGGTGGTGTGTAGTATCTATCCAGTTGTCAAATCATTACCCTCATTAGGTGGTGTGTAGTATCTGTCCAGTAGTCAAATCATTACCCTCATTAGGTGGTGTGTAGTATCTATCCAGTAGTCAAATCATTACCCTCATTAGGTGGTGTGTAGTATCTATCCAGTAGTCAAATCATTACCCTCATTAGGTGGTGTGTAGTATCTGTCCAGTAGTAAAATCATTACCCTCATTGGGTGGTGTGTAGTATCTATCCAGTAGTCAAATCATTACCCTCATTAGGTGGTGTGTAGTATCTGTCCAGTAGTCAAATCATTACCCTCATTGGGTGGTGTGTAGTATCTGTCAAGTAGTCAAATCATTACCCTCATTAGGTGGTGTGTAGTATCTATCCAGTAGTCAAATCATTACCCTCATTAGGTGGTGTGTAGTATCTATCCAGTAGTCAAATCATTACCCTCATTGGGTGGTGTGTAGTATCTGTCCAGTAGTCAAATCATTACCCTCATTAGGTGGTGTGTAGTATCTATCCAGTAGTCAAATCATTACCCTCATTAGGTGGTGTGTAGTATCTATCCAGTAGTCAAATCATTACCCTCATTAGGTGGTGTGTAGTATCTGTCCAGTAGTCAAATCAT
Organism: Euprymna scolopes; assembly: GCF_053919585.1. Classification (NCBI taxonomy): domain Eukaryota; kingdom Metazoa; phylum Mollusca; class Cephalopoda; order Sepiida; family Sepiolidae; genus Euprymna; species Euprymna scolopes. The sequence goes on along the minus strand of NC_136483.1, from coordinate 23,931,195 downwards.
TACCCTCATTAGGTGGTGTGTAGTATCTATCCAGTAGTCAAATCATTACCCTCATTAGGTGGTGTGTAGTATCTGTCCAGTAGTCAAATCATTACCCTCATTAGGTGGTGTGTAGTATCTGTCCAGTAGTCAAATCATTACCCTCATTGGGTGGTGTGTAGTATCTGTCCAGTAGTCAAATCATTACCCTCATTAGGTGGTGTGTAGTATCTATCCAGTAGTCAAATCATTACCCTCATTGGGTGGTGTGTAGTATCTGTCCAGTAGTCAAATCATTACCCTCATTAGGTGGTGTGTAGTATCTATCCAGTTGTCAAATCATTACCCTCATTAGGTGGTGTGTAGTATCTGTCCAGTAGTCAAATCATTACCCTCATTAGGTGGTGTGTAGTATCTATCCAGTAGTCAAATCATTACCCTCATTAGGTGGTGTGTAGTATCTATCCAGTAGTCAAATCATTACCCTCATTAGGTGGTGTGTAGTATCTGTCCAGTAGTAAAATCATTACCCTCATTGGGTGGTGTGTAGTATCTATCCAGTAGTCAAATCATTACCCTCATTAGGTGGTGTGTAGTATCTGTCCAGTAGTCAAATCATTACCCTCATTGGGTGGTGTGTAGTATCTGTCAAGTAGTCAAATCATTACCCTCATTAGGTGGTGTGTAGTATCTATCCAGTAGTCAAATCATTACCCTCATTAGGTGGTGTGTAGTATCTATCCAGTAGTCAAATCATTACCCTCATTGGGTGGTGTGTAGTATCTGTCCAGTAGTCAAATCATTACCCTCATTAGGTGGTGTGTAGTATCTATCCAGTAGTCAAATCATTACCCTCATTAGGTGGTGTGTAGTATCTATCCAGTAGTCAAATCATTACCCTCATTAGGTGGTGTGTAGTATCTATCCAGTAGTCAAATCATTACCCTCATTAGGTGGTGTGTAGTATCTATCCAGTAGTCAAATCATTACCCTCATTAGGTGGTGTGTAGTATCTGTCCAGTAGTCAAATCATTACCCTCATTGGGTGGTGTGTAGTATCTGTCCAGTAGTCAAATCATTACCCTCATTAGGTGGTGTGTAGTATCTATCCAGTAGTCAAATCATTACCCTCATTGGGTGGTGTGTAGTATCTGTCCTGTAGTCAAATCATTACCCTCATTAGGTGGTGTGTAGTATCTATCCAGTAGTCAAATCATTACCCTCATTAGGTGGTGTGTAGTATCTGTCCAGTAGTCAAATCATTACCCTCATTGGGTGGTGTGTAGTATCTGTCCAGTAGTCAAATCATTACCCTCATTGGGTGGTGTGTAGTATCTGTCCAGTAGTCAAATCATTACCCTTATTGGGTGGTGTGTAGTATCTGTCCAGTAGTCAAATCATTACCCTCATTGGGTGGTGTGTAGTATCTGTCCAGTAGTCAAATCATTACCCTCATTAGGTGGTGTGTAGTATCTATCCAGTAGTCAAATCATTACCCTCATTAGGTGGTGTGTAGTATCTGTCCAGTAGTCAAATCATTACCCTTATTGGGTGGTGTGTAGTATCTATCCAGTAGTCAAATCATTACCCTCATTGGGTGGTGTGTAGTATCTATCCAGTAGTCAAATCATTACCCTCATTAGGTGGTGTGTAGTATCTATCCAGTAGTCAAATCATTACCCTTATTGGGTGGTGTGTAGTATCTATCCAGTAGTCAAATCATTACCCTCATTGGGTGGTGTGTAGTATCTATCCAGTAGTCAAATCATTACCCTCATTGGGTGGTGTGTAGTATCTATCCAGTAGTCAAATCATTACCCTCATTAGGTGGTGTGTAGTATCTATCCAGTAGTCAAATCATTACCCTCATTGGGTGGTGTGTAGTATCTATCCAGTAGTCAAATCATTACCCTCATTAGGTGGTGTGTAGTATCTATCCAGTAGTCAAATCATTACCCTTATTGGGTGGTGTGTAGTATCTATCCAGTAGTCAAATCATTACCCTCATTGGGTGGTGTGTAGTATCTATCCAGTAGTCAAATCATTACCCTCATTAGGTTGTGTGTAGTATCTGTCCAGTAGTCAAATCATTACCCTTATTGGGTGGTGTGTAGTATCTATCCAGTAGTCAAATCATTACCCTCATTGGGTGGTGTGTAGTATCTGTCCAGTAGTCAAATCATTACCCTCATTAGGTGGTGTGTAGTATCTGTCCAGTAGTCAAATCATTACCCTCATTAGGTGGTGTGTAGTATCTATCCAGTAGTCAAATCATTACCCTTATTGGGTGGTGTGTAGTATCTATCCAGTAGTCAAATCATTACCCTCATTGGGTGGTGTGTAGTATCTGTCCAGTAGTCAAATCATTACCCTCATTAGGTGGTGTGTAGTATCTGTCCAGTAGTCAAATCATTACCCTCATTAGGTGGTGTGTAGTATCTGTCCAGTAGTCAAATCATTACCCTTATTGGGTGGTGTGTAGTATCTATCCAGTAGTCAAATCATTACCCTCATTAGGTGGTGTGTAGTATCTGTCCAGTAGTCAAATCATTACCCTTATTGGGTGGTGTGTAGTATCTATCCAGTAGTCAAATCATTACCCTCATTGGGTGGTGTGTAGTATCTGTCCAGTAGTCAAATCATTACCCTCATTAGGTGGTGTGTAGTATCTGTCCAGTAGTCAAATCATTACCCTCATTAGGTGGTGTGTAGTATCTGTCCAGTAGTCAAATCATTACCCTTATTGGGTGGTGTGTAGTATCTATCCAGTAGTCAAATCATTACCCTCATTAGGTGGTGTGTAGTATCTGTCCAGTAGTCAAATCATTACCCTTATTGGGTGGTGTGTAGTATCTATCCAGTAGTCAAATCATTACCCTCATTAGGTGGTGTGTAGTATCTGTCCAGTAGTCAAATCATTACCCTTATTGGGTGGTGTGTAGTATCTATCCAGTAGTCAAATCATTACCCTCATTAGGTGGTGTGTAGTATCTGTCCAGTAGTCAAATCATTACCCTTATTGGGTGGTGTGTAGTATCTATCCAGTAGTCAAATCATTACCCTCATTGGGTGGTGTGTAGTATCTGTCCAGTAGTCAAATCATTACCCTCATTAGGTGGTGTGTAGTATCTATCCAGTAGTCAAATCATTACCCTCATTAGGTGGTGTGTAGTATCTGTCCAGTAGTCAAATCATTACCCTCATTAGGTGGTGTGTAGTATCTATCCAGTAGTCAAATCATTACCCTCATTAGGTGGTGTGTAGTATCTATCCAGTAGTCAAATCATTACCCTCATTAGGTGGTGTGTAGTATCTATCCAGTAGTCAAATCATTACCCTCATTGGGTGGTGTGTAGTATCTATCCAGTAGTCAAATCATTACCCTCATTAGGTGGTGTGTAGTATCTATCCAGTAGTCAAATCATTACCCTCATTAGGTGGTGTGTAGTATCTGTCCAGTAGTCAAATCATTACCCTCATTGGGTGGTGTGTAGTATCTGTCCAGTAGTCAAATCATTACCCTCATTGGGTGGTGTGTAGTATCTATCCAGTAGTCAAATCATTACCCTCATTAGGTGGTGTGTAGTATCTGTCCAGTAGTCAAATCATTACCCTTATTGGGTGGTGTGTAGTATCTGTCCAGTAGTCAAATCATTACCCTCATTAGGTGGTGTGTAGTATCTGTCCAGTAGTCAAATCATTACCCTTATTGGGTGGTGTGTAGTATCTGTCCAGTAGTCAAATCATTACCCTCATTGGGTGGTGTGTAGTATCTATCCAGTAGTCAAATCATTACCCTCATTAGGTGGTGTGTAGTATCTCTCCAGTAGTCAAATCATTACCCTCATTGGGTGGTGTGTAGTATCTGTCCAGTAGTCAAATCATTACCCTCATTGGGTGGTGTGTAGTATCTATCCAGTAGTCAAATCATTACCCTCATTAGGTGGTGTGTAGTATCTGTCCAGTAGTCAAATCATTACCCTCATTAGGTGGTGTGTAGTATCTGTCCAGTAGTCAAATCATTACCCTCATTAGGTGGTGTGTAGTATCTGTCCAGTAGTCAAATCATTACCCTTATTGGGTGGTGTGTAGTATCTGTCCAGTAGTCAAATCATTACCCTCATTGGGTGGTGTGTAGTATCTATCCAGTAGTCAAATCATTACCCTCATTAGGTGGTGTGTAGTATCTGTCCAGTAGTCAAATAATTACCCTCATTAGGTGGTGTGTAGTATCTGTCCAGTAGTCAAATCATTACCCTCATTAGGTGGTGTGTAGTATCTGTCCAGTAGTCAAATCATTACCCTTATTGGGTGGTGTGTAGTATCTGTCCAGTAGTCAAATCATTACCCTCATTGGGTGGTGTGTAGTATCTATCCAGTAGTCAAATCATTACCCTCATTAGGTGGTGTGTAGTATCTGTCCAGTAGTCAAATCATTACCCTCATTGGGTGGTGTGTAGTATCTGTCCAGTAGTCAAATCATTACCCTCATAGGGTGGTGTGTAGTATCTATCCAGTAGTCAAATCATTACCCTCATTAGGTGGTGTGTAGTATCTGTCCAGTAGTCAAATCATTACCCTCATTAGGTGGTGTGTAGTATCTGTCCAGTAGTCAAATCATTACCCTCATTAGGTGGTGTGTAGTATCTGTCCAGTAGTCAAATCATTACCCTTATTGGGTGGTGTGTAGTATCTGTCCAGTAGTCAAATCATTACCCTCATTGGGTGGTGTGTAGTATCTATCCAGTAGTCAAATCATTACCCTCATTGGGTGGTGTGTAGTATCTGTCCAGTAGTCAAATCATTACCCTCATTGGGTGGTGTGTAGTATCTATCCAGTAGTCAAATCATTACCCTCATTAGGTGGTGTGTAGTATCTGTCCAGTAGTCAAATCATTACCCTTATTGGGTGGTGTGTAGTATCTGTCCAGTAGTCAAATCATTACCCTCATTAGGTGGTGTGTAGTATCTATCCAGTAGTCAAATCATTACCCTCATTGGGTGGTGTGTAGTATCTGTCCAGTAGTCAAATCATTACACTCATTAGGTGGTGTGTAGTATCTGTCCAGTAGTCAAATCATTACCCTCATTGGGTGGTGTGTAGTATCTGTCCAGTAGTAAAATCATTACCCTCATTGGGTGGTGTGTAGTATCTGTCCAGTAGTCAAATCATTACCCTTATTGGGTGGTGTGTAGTATCTGTCCAGTAGTCAAATCATTACCCTTATATGGTGGTGTGTAGTATCTGTCCAGTAGTCAAATCATTACCCTTATTAGGTGGTGTGTAGTATCTGTCCAGTAGTCAAATCATTACCCTCATTAGGTGGTGTGTAGTATCTGTCCAGTAGTCAAATCATTACCCTCATTGGGTGGTGTGTAGTATCTGTCCGGTAGTCAAATCATTACCCTTATTAGGTGGTGTGTAGTATCTATCCAGTAGTCAAATCATTACCCTTATTAGGTGGTGTGTAGTATCTATCCAGTAGTCAAATCATTACCCTCATTAGGTGGTGTGTAATATCTGTCCAGTAGTCAAATCATTACCCTCATTAGGTGGTGTGTAGTATCTGTCCAGTAGTCAAATCATTACCCTCATTGGGTGGTGTGTAGTATCTATCCAGTAGTCAAATCATTACCCTCATTAGGTGGTGTGTAGTATCTGTCCAGTAGTCAAATCATTACCCTCATTAGGTGGTGTGTAGTATCTGTCCAGTAGTCAAATCATTACCCTCATTAGGTGGTGTGTAGTATCTATCCAGTAGTCAAATCATTACCCTCATTAGGTGGTGTGTAGTATCTGTCCAGTAGTCAAATCATTACCCTCATTAGGTGGTGTGTAGTATCTGTCCAGTAGTCAAATCATTACCCTCATTAGGTGGTGTGTAGTATCTATCCAGTAGTCAAATCATTACCCTCATTAGGTGGTGTGTAGTATCTGTCCAGTAGTCAAATCATTACCCTCATTGGGTGGTGTGTAGTATCTATCCAGTAGTAAAATCATTACCCTCATTGGGTGGTGTGTAGTATCTATCCAGTAGTCAAATCATTACCCTCATTGGGTGGTGTGTAGTATCTATCCAGTAGTCAAATCATTACCCTCATTAGGTGGTGTGTAGTATCTGTCCAGTAGTCAAATCATTACCCTCATTGGGTGGTGTGTAGTATCTATCCAGTAGTCAAATCAGTACCCTCATTAGGTGGTGTGTAGTATCTGTCCAGTAGTCAAATCATTACCCTTATTGGGTGGTGTGTAGTATCTGTCCAGTAGTCAAATCATTACCCTCATTAGGTGGTGTGTAGTATCTGTCCAGTAGTCAAATCATTACCCTCATTAGGTGGTGTGTAGTATCTGTCCAGTAGTCAAATCATTACCCTCATTGGGTGGTGTGTAGTATCTGTCCAGTAGTCAAATCATTACCCTCATTGGGTGGTGTGTAGTATCTGTCCAGTAGTCAAATCATTACCCTTATTGGGTGGTGTGTAGTATCTGTCCAGTAGTCAAATCATTACCCTTATTGGGTGGTGTGTAGTATCTGTCCAGTAGTCAAATCATTACCCTCATTAGGTGGTGTGTAGTATCTGTCCAGTAGTCAAATCATTACCCTCATTGGGTGGTGTGTAGTATCTGTCCAGTAGTCAAATCATTACCCTTATTGGGTGGTGTGTAGTATCTGTCCAGTAGTCAAATCATTACCCTTATTGGGTGGTGTGTAGTATCTGTCCAGTAGTCAAATCATTACCCTTATTAGGTGGTGTGTAGTATCTGTCCAGTAGTCAAATCATTACCCTCATTAGGTGGTGTGTAGTATCTGTCCAGTAGTCAAATCATTACCCTCATTGGGTGGTGTGTAGTATCTGTCCAGTAGTCAAATCATTACCCTTATTAGGTGGTGTGTAGTATCTATCCAGTAGTCAAATCATTACCCTTATTAGGTGGTGTGTAGTATCTATCCAGTAGTCAAATCATTACCCTCATTAGGTGGTGTGTAGTATCTGTCCAGTAGTCAAATCATTACCCTCATTAGGTGGTGTGTAGTATCTGTCCAGTAGTCAAATCATTACCCTCATTGGGTGGTGTGTAGTATCTATCCAGTAGTCAAATCATTACCCTCATTAGGTGGTGTGTAGTATCTGTCCAGTAGTCAAATCATTACCCTCATTAGGTGGTGTGTAGTATCTGTCCAGTAGTCAAATCATTACCCTCATTAGGTGGTGTGTAGTATCTATCCAGTAGTCAAATCATTACCCTCATTAGGTGGTGTGTAGTATCTGTCCAGTAGTCAAATCATTACCCTCATTAGGTGGTGTGTAGTATCTGTCCAGTAGTCAAATCATTACCCTCATTAGGTGGTGTGTAGTATCTATCCAGTAGTCAAATCATTACCCTCATTAGGTGGTGTGTAGTATCTGTCCAGTAGTCAAATCATTACCCTCATTGGGTGGTGTGTAGTATCTGTCCAGTAGTCAAATCATTACCCTTATTGGGTGGTGTGTAGTATCTATCCAGTAGTCAAATCATTACCCTCATTAGGTGGTGTGTAGTATCTATCCAGTAGTCAAATCATTACCCTTATTGGGTGGTGTGTAGTATCTGTCCAGTAGTCAAATCATTACCCTCATTGGGTGGTGTGTAGTATCTGTCCAGTAGTCAAATCATTACCCTTATTGGGTGGTGTGTAGTATCTGTCCAGTAGTCAAATCATTACCCTTATTGGGTGGTGTGTAGTATCTATCCAGTAGTCAAATCATTACCCTCATTAGGTGGTGTGTAGTATCTGTCCAGTAGTCAAATCAAATCAATGCTGAGATAAGTGGAGAGAACGTCACATCCAGAAGCTCCCAATACCGTTCATGCAATCCAGCTTTCTTCCATAATCACGAAATCAGTTAATATTACCTAAACTATACTCGCGCCCAGTCGCATATTTTTCCAGTAAAAATAATGCAGTTTTGCTATTTATGCAGGGCAAATGAAGAAACGACAAAAGCACGACAATACACGACAAATGACTACCGCTGACTATCGCCGGGTATTTACGCGCACCATTCGAGCAACCTGTGATTCTTATGTCGAGAACAACAAATAATACTAAAAAAGTATTTACGATTATAAAAATGTAAACAAACATTTTTTATTTTAATTTACGGAAGCATTTTTCGTTTTGCTTTTATGTTTGGCTCGTAGTTTTTAAATACCCCCATCCCAAGTCCGAAAAACAAGACTTGTTTAGTTTTTACAAAAACATAGTAAAAAAACAAAAAACAAAAAAAAACAAACAAACAAAAAACAAAGTATGGCAGGCTGTCTAAATTAAAATTGGTTGCGTCTTGTTCTTTGCGTGAGAATACTAGGTTGCTCGAATGACGTGCGTAAATATCATCCCAATAGAGAATCAGCTGGAGCCATTTATCGTGCCTTAATTTATCGTACATAAATAATGAAATTTATCGTACATAAATAATGAAATTTATCGTACATAAATAATAAAATTTATCGTACATAACTAATAAAACCCTATATAATGTAAGCGTTGAGTTTCCTACTAAACCGTCGATTGTGACAATTTCTTGTTAACAAACGCTACCCGTCCCCAAAGGAGGGCGTAATACCTGAAAAGATTGTATTACACTACATTTAAAGACGAAGGTAGTGCATGGGCGAATTGTTTCATGACACCAGGACAGATACTACACACCACCCAATGAGGGTAATAATTTGACTACTGGACAGATACTACCGTTTAAAAATGGGAATGCATAGAAAGGTGGTATCGTTGCAAACGAACATATAACTACACAGCCTCCTTAAACAAATTTTAGCAATTAATTACTATCTCGGGGAAGTGTGACGCCCCCGCTTAGTTAAAAATAACGATAAAACAAAGATAGGCTCGCAACCTCTCTTCTGTGGGAGAGAGGCTGCAGGGAAGAGAAGATGGCATTCCCCACTAAGCCACGAAGTCTATTTTGTACTCTGTCAAGGCAGGATAGGCTGTTTTTAGCAGCTCCTGCCCAGATATGGCAGCAGTATTCCATCCTTGGACGTACTTGGCTTTTATATAGATAGAGAATTGCATCAGTAGTGAGATATCTTCTGGAGCGGTAGAAGGATCCCACCATCTTTCCAGCGTCCTTGGCAACAGACTTGATGTAAGTGTTCCATTTCAGATCAGGAGTATAGGTCAAGCCCAGAAGCTTGTCAAAACATGTGGCTTCTCCTAGACGAGAGCCATCTATCTCAATTGATGCCAGATGGGGATCACAGCGTTGATGATGTAAAGATAGGAGTTTGGTTTTAGATGTATTAAAGGTAACCAGTCACGTCTTCCCCCACTGAACCACGCGCTCGAGATCAGAGGAGAGAGAATCAGATAGAACTTTTACATTCTACATCAAATCATTTTACATCAAAGGCTGTCATTTACAGGAAGAGAGTTGGGCCCAGGATGGACCCTTGAGGGAATCCAGCATTAATACTGCAGGCCTCTGATTTTTGTCCATCAATCACTACTCTTATGAACCTATCAGAGAGAAATGATTTAATGATTGAGAAAACATTTCCAGTTATACCGGAGCTGGAAATCTTGTGAAGTAGGCCTTTATGCCATACCTTGTCGAGGGCCTTTGATATGTCAAGAGAAATTGCCCTGAAAAGAAAGAGATCACCAAAGTTAAGAAACCTTGATCACTGAAGTAAACCGAATCACCGAAGTTAAGTGACGTTAGATAATCGAAGATAAGCGACGTAAGATCACCTAAGTTAAGCGATGTTAGATCACCGAAGTTAATCATCTTCGATGTTAGATAACCTATATTAAGTGACATTAGATCACCGAAGGTAAGCGACGTTAGATCACCGAAGTTAAGCGACGTTAGATCACTGAAGTAAAGCAACGTTAAATAACCAAAGTTAAGCCAAGTTGATCACTGAAATTGAGAGACGTCAGATCACAGAAAAAAAGCGACGTTGATCACCACAGTTAAGCGAAGTAAGACCATCGAAGTTAACCTACGTTAGATCACCGAAGTAAAGCGGCGTTAAATTACCGAAGTTTAGCATCACCGAAGTGAAGCAACATTAGATCATCGAAGTAAACGACGTCGATCAGCGACGACAGATAACTGAAGTTAAGTACCACCGAAGTTGAGCGACGTAAGATCACCGAAGTTGAGCGACGTAAGATCACCGAAGTTGAGCGACGTTGATCATCGAAGTTAAGCGACGTTGATCCTCGAAGTTAAGCGACGTTGATCATCGAAGTTAAGCGACATTGATCCTCGAAGTTAAGCGAGGTTGATCATCGAAGTTAAGCGAGGTTAAATCACCAAAGATAAGCTACGTCAGATCACCAAAGTTAACTGATGTAAGATCCCTGAAGTTAAGCATCACCGAAGTTAAGCAACGTAAGGTCGCGGAAGTAAGGTGACGTTGATCTCCTTCGTTAGATCATCAAAGTTAAGCGCTGTTAGATCAGTGAAGTTAAGCATCACCGAAATTAAGCGATGTTAATCACTGAAGTTAACTTACGTTAAATCACCAAAGTTAATCAAGGTTAGATCACCAAAGTTTAGCGACGTTGATCAGTTAAGTTAAGCGACTTTATATCACTGAAGTTAATCATCATTGAAATTAAGCGATGTATTATAACCGGAGGTAAGCGACGTTATATCATCAAAGTTTTGCAGTGTTGATCACTAAAGTTATGCATCACGGAAGTAAAGTGACGTTAGATCACAAAATTCAGGCGACGTTGTTCACTGACGTAAGATCACTAAAGTTAATCGACGTTTGATCACTGAAGTAAAGCATCACTCAAGTAAAGCATTACTGAAGTTAAGTGACATTATATCACTTAATTTAAGCGACATTAGATCACCGAAATCAAGCATCACCGAAGTAAAGCAGTGTTAGATCACCGAAGGTAAGCAACGTTGATCACCGAAGTTAAGCATCACCAAAGATAAACATTAGATCACCGAAGGTAAGCGACGTTAGATCACTGAAGTGTAGCATCAGCGAAGTTAAGCGATGTTATGTCACCAAAGTTAAGAGACGTAAGATCTTCAAAGTTAAGCTACATAAAATTACCAAAGTTAAGCATCATTAAAGTGTAGTGACATTTGATCACTGAAGTTAAGCGACATTAAATCACCGAAGTTAAGCTCTGTTGATCACTTACGTTAGATCACCAATTTTAGAATGTAAATCATCACCGAAGTAAAGCTACGTTTGATCAACCGAGTTAAGGGAAGTTAAATCACCGAAGTTTAGGATCACCGAAGTTAAGCAACGTTAAATCACCAAAATAAACGATGCTAATCAACGACGGCAGATCCCTGAAATTAAGCACCACAGAAATTAAGCGACATAAGATCACCGAAGTTAAGCGACGTTGATCACTAACGTTAGATCAGTAAAGTTTAGCGAGGTTAGATCACCAAAGATAAGCACCGTTAGATCACCAAAGTTAACAAACGTTAGATCCCTGAAGTTAAGCATCACCGAAATTAAGCAATATTAGATCTCCGTAATTAAGCATCACCGAAGTTAAGCAACGTTAGATCACAAAAGTTTATCCTAACAGAAGTAAAGCAACGTTGATTACCGAAGTTAAGCTACGTTAGATCAACGAAGTTTAGCATTACCAAAGTTAAGGGACGTTAGATCACCGAAGTAAAGCAGCGTTGATCACTAAAGTAGAACATCACTGAAATTAAGGGACGTTAAGTCACCGAAGGTAAGCAACGGCGATCATATACATGAATCACCGAAGTTAAATAACGTTAGATCACCAAAGTTTAGCATCATCAAAGTTAAGACATGTTAGATCACCGAGGTTAAGCGACGTTAGATCATTGAAGTTAGACGACATTAAATCACCAAAGTTAAGTGACGTTAGATCACCGAAGCTAAGCGAAATTGGTAACTGTTGTAGACCCGTGCTAGCGGTTACAAATGAAAGAAATCACAAGTAGTGTAAAGTGTATAAAATATAATATGTATTTATCATAAATAATACAGGAGCCACTAAAAAACGTGTTCGTAGCATGCGGTTAAACATGGTATGAATGTCTCCATTTAGTCTACGAAACCAGAGGTATTCATAGGACTGATTGATTCGACTTCGTTCTGAAATAGGGGTGATTTGTACCCCACAACAATAACCGAAGATAAGTGATGTAAGATCACCTAAGTTAAGTATCACCGAAGTTAAACGACGTTAGATCACTGAAGTTAAGTGATATTTTGATCACCAGAGTTAAGCATCACCAAAATTAAGCGACGTTAGATCACCAACAAGTAAGCAACGTTAGATCACTGAAGTTAAGAATCATCGAAGTTAAACATGTTAGATCACCGAAGTTAAGAATCACCAAAGTAAGTGACGTTCGATCACCGACGTTAAGCGACGTTGATCAATAACGTTAGATCAAAAAAGTCATGAGTCGTTAAATCACCGAAGTTCAGCAACATTAGATTACAAAAGTTAAGGATCACCAGAGTTAAACCAGGTTAAATCACCGGAAAGCATAGTTAGATTCCCGAAGTAAAGCATAACCAAAGTTAAGCGATGTTAGATCACTGAAGTCAAGCGTCACTGAAGTTAACCGACATTGGATCACCATAATTAAGCAATGTTAGATCCCCGAAGTAAAACATCATCAAAGTTTAGAGATGTTAGATCACTGAAGACAAGCGACGTTGATCAGTGACGTAAGATCACCGAAGTTAAGCGATGTTAGATCACCGAAGTTAAGCGACGTTAGTCACCGAAGTTAAGCATCACCAAAGTTAAACAACGTAAGATCAACGAAATTAAGCGACGTTAGATCACCAAAGTTAAGCTCCGTTGATCACTGACGTTAGATCACCGAATTTTAGTGACGTTATATCACCGAATTTTAGTGACGTTAGATCACCGAAGTTAAGCAACGGGAAATCACCAAAGTTAAGTAACGTTGATCACCGACGTTAGACCACCGAAGTTAAGCGATATGGATCACCAAAGTTAAGAATCACAGACGTTTAGCGACGTTAGATCACCGAAGTTATGCGACATTAGATCGCAAAAGTTAAGCAATCACCGAAGTTAGGTTATGTTGATCACTGACGTTTTGCGATGTTAAATCACCGAAGATAAGCGACGTTAGATCTCCAAAGTTAAGCATAAGTGAAGGTAAACGACGTTAGATCACTGAAGTTAAGCAACGTTGATCTCCGATGTTAGATCTTCAGAATGTTAAGCGACGTTAGATCACCAATGTTAATCATCACCGAAGTTAAGCAACGTTGCTCACCAAAGTTAAGCGACGTTAGATCACCAACTGAAGTATCACCGAAGTTAGATCTATGAAGTTTGATGATGTAGATCACCGAAGTAAAGCGACGTTAGATCACCTAAGTTCAACATCGCTGAAGTAAAGCAACGTTGATCACCAAAGTAAAACGACATTAATCACCGAAGTTAAGCTATGTTAGATCAATGAAGTTAAGCATCACCAAAGTTAAGGTACGTTCGATCACCGAAGAAAACAGCATTGATCACAAAAGTAAAGCATCACTAAAGTTAAGCGACGTTAGATCACCGAAGTTATGCAACGTTAAGTCACCGATGTTAAGCTACATTAAATAACCAAATTTAATTGACGTTAGATCACCGAAGTTAAGCGACATTGATCACAGAAGTGTTAGATCACCGAAGTTAAGTATCACCGAAGTTAAGTGATATTATATAACCAAAGTAAACCTATGTTACATCTCTTAAATTAAGCATCACTAAAGAAATGTTAAATCACCGAAGTTAAGCATCACCGAAGTTAAGCGACGTTGATCACTGACTTATGATCACTAAAGTGATGCGATCTTAGATCACCGAAATTATGGATCACCAATGATAAGCGGCGTTAGATCACACAATGTTAAGCATCGCCAAAGTTAAGATACGTTATATCACCGAAACGCGAAAGGTAAGCATCACCGAAGTTAAGCGATGTTAAATCACCAAAGTTAAGCAATGTTTATCACTGACGTTAGGTCACCGAAGTTAAGCGACGTTAGATCACAAAAGTTCAGCGACATTAGTTGAACGAAGTTAAGCATAACCGAAGTTTAGCTATGTTAGATCATCGCAGTTAAGCAACGTTAGATCACCGAAGTTAAATGACGTTAAATAACCGAAGTTTAGCATCACCAAAGTTTAGCGACGTTGACGACTAACATTAGATCATCGAAGTTAAGGATCACCAAAGATAAGCCATGTTAGATCTACAAAAGTTAAGCGATGTTGATCACTGACATTAGATCACTGAAGTTAAGCATCACCAAAGTTAAACGACGTTAGATCATTGACGTTTAGCGACGTTGATCCCTGATGTTAGGTCACCATAGTTAAGTGACGTTAGACCAGCGAAGTTAAGCGACATAAAAATCAAAGCATAATTTTTTTTTATAAGCACACATTTTAACCCGAAAGGCACCCCTAGGGAGCCAACCGGAGTTTTCCCGGAAAATTCCTTCTGTTACTTTTTTACTCATATCATGTTTAATGTTTGTACAAAATGTCAAAAGAAATTGATTCTTTGATTTTTATAAAACTTTCTGAAAAGTTGTAACTAACTGAATTCTATATAATTTTGTTTGTCTATACTTCTTGGGTGTGTCCCAGGAGCTCTTTGAGGGTAAATAAAAACGCCCCATTTTTGGGACTATTTTACCATATTTGTCCAAAATTTTCTGTGTATGTCAATTTAGCTGTTTTGCATGGTGCTGAACAAAATTTAAATATGATAAGGCCTTGGGGACTTTTGAGGCTAAATGGGGGGGGGGCATCATTCCAAGGGGTAGTTATTGAGAAAGGTGCGGACAGACGAACGGATAAGCGTGAATTTACAGGTCCACCCTCCTTTTATCGGGAGACCCCAATTTTTTTTTAAATGAGGGAAATTAATGTAATGTTTTATTTCATTACCGAGAGATGTACAACGTTGAAAAAAGACTGACAGTTGTGTTCCTCCCACCTACCCGACCCCATTTCTAAACACGCTGTTATTTGCAAATAAATTTGCGACCGGTTCAATCAATTCTAAAAGTTACGTTCAAACATTCGTAAAAATTAAATAACACGTAAGTTTGTAATTATTTCATGTATAATAATTAATAATTTTCTTTCAAATTTGAATTCTGTTTAATTATTAATAAATAATTTTTTTCAACTTTTTTCGATGAATAAATTCTCAATACACACTTATGAACGAATCAATGTCTACCAAGTGTGAATTGATTCTATTTAATTTAATTACATATCAATAATCGTTTTTGCTTTTCCAATGAAGAAAATCTCAGTGTCATTAATCGGTGAATTTAATTGACCTTTCAACACTTAAAATGCACATTTTGTTTTATTTAAAAATAAAATATATATCAAGGCATTTAATAGAATAGCCGACAAAAAAGCAAATAAAACTGAATATAAACCCAATAAATATAACCAAAGTCAAGCTAAATGACTTTTCTACACACCTAGAAACGTTTATTTTGTGTTTTAATTTATTTTTAAGCGTTTTAATACGTTTTCAATTTGTAGAAATATTAAAATGCACGTACCTAATATTTCTAAATACTCCTTTCCCCTAAATTCATCCAAAGTCAGCTTCTACTTACGATAAATGGAACCGGAAATAACTACACGAGGACACGTGAAGAGAAGTATGGCTCAATGATAAACAGTTCAGACAGGGAACAGTGAAGTGCTTTGTAAAAAACACTATTGCTTACACAACATAATCACGTTGACACACCGGTTCTTGCTAGATCATCGAAGCTAAACAACAATAAGCCTGGCCAGTACTAAATGGGTGACCACTTAGGACTTCCAGGTGCTGTATGTGCTCTCCACTTATCTCGGCATTGTTTCCAGTCGTCCTAGACTTCTCCTTACCACTGGACTCAAACAGTGCCGATTCAGGAGACATGTGGTTGAGGATTGCGCAACAATTACCTCAGAATTACACGCGCAGCTGCCCCTTTGTCTTTCGAGACTGAACGGAGGCATCATTTGCTCAGAAGCTGGTCATAAAATTTTTCAGCTTCTGGTGACCTGAAATGAAATCAAACCATACGTGGAGTCCAGATAAAATCAGTAGATGGCCATGAAGAATTATCCAACATCATCTGCAGGATGATAATTTCTAGAGAGATACACCTCCTATCCGTTTGTAATTCCAATGTATTTCGTTAAATGTTCATCTATCATTAAAAAAAGGTTTATCTGCCTGTCTGAGAGTTTCCTATTACCTCCGTCTGTTCTTGTACAGTTTAGTTTCTGTTTTGTGCTTCATCATCTCCGCCTATGCACAACTGCATTTTTTTCTGCTACGCGCATCCGAGAAAAAAAAAGAAAAGAAAAGAAAAAGGACAAAAACACGAAGAAAGTCGAGCATCTTTCCTCGTGTTTTCTTCTTGTTTTCAGCCGCAAACACACACACACACACACATACACACACATACACACACATACACACTCACACACACACACGCACGCACGCACACACACACATACACACACACACACACACACATATATATATATATATATATATATATATGAGAGAGAGAGATAGAGAGGAAGAGAGAAGGTAATTTCCAATTAATTATTTTTGAACGAAAAAGTAGTAATAGAAAAAAAACAATAAAGACAAAAAACATAAAACAAAAACAAATGACGTCAACAATGGAAGTTTTCTCACGATAATCCTCCCTAGAAAGAGTATCCTGTTTATCAGCTTTATTTACTGTTCGTTAGTCGGGTGGAAAGACACAGCGAACCGAAGATAGGCGTGCCAAGCTTACAACATCATGCGTAGCACGTATCACTTCAAATCAGGCAATTGTTAAGTTGCATTCATTGGTTTGAATTGCAGTTCATTCATAGAATTATGTCTCATGTCTTCTGCACATGTTAAATTATATTGAACATGATTAACAGCGACGCTTGGAGCCGTATTAGCTTTCAAGTATGTTGGCACCATTCGCCCGTGATGAGAAGTGTGGCAATTATAAACCGATATTACTGGGACGCAATAATAATAATAATAATAATAATAATAATAATAATGATGATGATGATGATGATGATGATGATGATGATGATAACAAACACAACAATAATAATAATAATAATAATAATAATAATAACTCTAGCTCAAAAACAGTATAAACGATGCAATGACAAAGTCTGTACAAATCCTAATTGGAGTTTGTGCCAGAAGTTTTGGTTCTAACATCAGAAACTGAGGATGGAGATTGCTAGGTTGTGGAATAAGAAAACTTCCATTGTGCCAATCATCATATGTGCGATTAGCATAATTACGGATAATCTTGAGAAACAGTTGAACTCCCTAAAATCAAGTACAAGATCACTGTACCCCAGAAGTCGGTTCTCCTTAGAACAGCAAACATCCTACGCCATGTGTTTTCCATATAATTGACCCTTTAAAGATGCTCACTATCTTTGGTGTTAAAACTCGCCCTTGTGTGTAAAATTAACGGATCTAAAGCATCACAACACTGTGAAGTTAACAAAGATTGTAGTAGTAGTAGTAGTAGTAGTAGTAGTAATAATAATAATAAGAAGAAGAAGAAGAAAAGAAAACAGCAACCATAGATTTTGCGTCAAAGAGACGAAACGGTAAATCACATAACGATTATAGCGAACTAACCCAATAAAAGAATTTAAAAAAATACACGAATACGTAGGGAAATCATTCTACTGGGAACTATGCAAACGCTTGCAATTTGAACATATATATATATATATATATATATATATATATATATATATATATATATATATATATATACATTGTACAGATATAATACGGAAACAATACAAGAAAATGAAAAGCACAGCATCAAGTTCATGGAGGTACAAAGAGGGAAACACATTCAAGCAAAAATACTTGACGTCATAATAGTGAACACGAAAGAAATAAAGCTGCTAAAATCACACATTCGCTGTTTCAGCAGTTCACAGGGCGAAGCTCAAAGAGGCAGCAAAACAAAGGAAATTCATAAAACATTTTAGAGACTGTAAGGAATATAAAACATAAAGCAAAACATTATAAATATTACTTTTAGTAGCGCTAGGAACAGTTTCGAAAACTTAGAAAAGACAGTAAGAGAAATTGGAACTAAAACGAGATGAAAACTACTAAAATGTTAAGAAAGATCCTCGAGTGCGGATACCAGCCCAAATAAATAAATGATACTGACCAAACATAAGTAAAGGAAAATTACATAAACACAGCTAGAAATGTTGGATGTGTATCACTTGAATCCAAAGGAACTGAAACTGTTAAAGTTCAAGTACAAAATAATATGTTGCAGAAAGACTGCTACGAGATTACTTCAAGAATTTGATGTTAGCTCATATATAGATAGGATCTAGAATAGTTCGTATAGTCACGTGATATGGTAGGTCACGGCAGCACATCAAATATACTGAAAAATTGTAGACGCATAAACCGGAAGTAATATTCGAAAACCTGAAGTGTCAAATCCTCTGCGACATAGACATACAAACGAGCAACTCGTGCACACAAGCAACGAACGTAATAATAGGAAACAAAAAGAAAAAACAAACAGAAAATTTGCAAATATAAAGTTCAGTGTCTAAGCTTTTTACATGATGAAGCTGGAGATAGAAGAACCCCTAAATAAGATGGCAATAATATCTGTGGTACCGCAGAAAATATTAATGAAGAATCAGGAATATAGAAAGACCAAAAAGGAGAGCACCATCCAGACCTCCACTAGACAGACACGGGCAGTACTGGACCATGAGCATGCTTTTTGTCACACAAATTTTAGCTAAAACAAATACGACCATTAGCAATGAGAGCTCGATCGTAAACAAATGCAGGTAATTTGCAATGGCTATCAAAAGAAGAATTTTGGGAGACTTGTTGTCACGCAGACTCCAAGTTTAACGTGGCTATTACACTTTATTTTAGTAATTCATAAATATAAAAGTGGAAATAAATAAAAATCCGAGTCAGCATTTTTCCTTTTTACCAAATGCATTTATTACCGTTACTTTGCCGTCTCGAATTCTCTCGCTGGTACATGTCTATCTAACTTGGACGTTTTTCTTACTTGCGACCGCATGCCGGGCACAGCCTATTGCCTTCACTTTACACGTTCGTCTCCTTCAGCGTCGACTTTTTTCTCTCTGACAACGTTGTGTCCTTCCCTACCTAATCTTCCTATCTAACGAGAACCGACTTCTGGAGTACAGTGATCTTGTACTTGATTTTTAGGGAGTTCAACTGTTTCTTAAGATTATCCGGAATTATACCAAGCGCACATATGATGACTGGCACAATGAAAGTTTTCTTATTCCACAACCTTGCAATCTCCATCCTCAGTTTCTGATTGCTCTGGAGTTTTTCATTCTTCTTGCCTGCTAAGTTGATGTCGTTTGAGCAAGTCACATTAATAATTTGACATTCATTTATCATTTTGTTTGTATTAGGTATCCTGCGAGTTATATTTTCGTCACACGGAAAAATGAAATCTCAGAGAATCTTAACTTTCTCATTTTTCACTACGGCTTCTGGATGATGTTGGAATCAAAGCTTCTGGCACAAACTCCAATGAGGATTTGTACAGACTTTGTCATGGCATCGTTTATACTGTTTTTGAGCTAGAGTTGTTGTTGCTGCTGCTGCTGCTGCTACTGCTGCTGTTGTTGTTGTTGTTGTTGTTGTTATTATTATTATTATTATTATTATTGTTATTGTTATTATTATTATTATTACTATTATTATTACTATTATTATTATTATTAATATTATTATTATTATTATTATTTTTATTATTATTATTATTATTATTATTATTATTATTATTATTATTATTATTATTGCGTCCCACTAATATCGGTTTATAATTGCCACACTTCTCATCACGGGCGAATAATTAAAACATACTTGAAAACTCTCTTCAGACTCAAGCCCGAGTACACTTACCAATTTGCATACGCGCTCAAACGCTGCTCCTGCTGTTAATACAATTGCTTGCCATTCATCCTTCGGCTGCTGCTGATTCTCTCATACGCGCTCATATGCGCTACATTACACAATGTTGTTGTGGTTGAACATCATAGATTAATTTTGCATGAATCAGACGGGTATTGACGGCATTCGTTTCTCCGATATCTCTCTAGTTAGAATTCATTCTAGATAGACATTGGGTACTTACGTGAGGAACTACGTGAAGGCTGCCAAAATCGCAAACTGGATTCGAACTTAGCATACTGAAAGTGTCAATCCA
This sequence comes from Euprymna scolopes, assembly GCF_053919585.1. NCBI lineage: Eukaryota > Metazoa > Mollusca > Cephalopoda > Sepiida > Sepiolidae > Euprymna > Euprymna scolopes. Next base: position 23,910,884 of record NC_136483.1, on the reverse strand, counting down.
TATCGTTAACCACTTTGCTAGCGTCACCTCTCCATTTTTGCCAGTGAACGGTTACTGAATTCACGCAAGAACTTCATATTTCCTTTATTACATTCATTATGACTTTTACCGAGAGAGTCGTAATTGCAGAAATACATAAATATGTGCTCGAGCTATAGTTTCAGTCGTGAGAATGTGGACATAAACAGATGAAGTAGAAAGCGGGGTGGGGATGAGGAATACAGACTAAACATATTCTGTCTGCTTGCCATTCAGAATCGTATCGTTTACTCTGTATTAGCGTTGAAAGTTCACGAAGTGATACAAAGAGATGAATAGAGAAAATAGAGACAAAGAGATGAATAGAGAAATAAAGAGAGAAAGGCAGTTTCCGTCACGTTTCCCTAAACGCTCCAATGTTGATGTGACATAACGGAACAATTTCACATTGGAAGGAAACACTCTGGTTAAACTGCGGAAATACTTGATAATATTTCCGCCTTATCGTAAATGTGAAAACAAAATACTAGGTGAGTTCCAAAAGTAATGCCTCCTATTTTTTATTCTGCGCGAACGAATCAAAATTGATGGCGAACTGCATTATCATGACTTAGCTTATGTATTTGTAACCTGAATTTCTGTTGCAGCTATTGACGGCGAGAGACGGTAAAAAAAAGCAATGCTGTAATCAACCTGCATCAGATGCAGAGATGCGGCATTGAATTCCTGGCAAAAGTGCATTGAGAATAGTGGGGATTATGCAGAAAGCAATTCTGGAGTACAAGATATCGTTCGTTTAAAGGTGCAACACCCGTCTTCGTAGCTCTTCAATTTTTTTAGTTTAAAAAATAGTAGGATTTACTTTTGGAACAACCCCGTATCTACAAATTAAATAAATAGCATTCTCCTCGTTATTACTTGTTTTGTATATATATATATATATATATATATATATATATATATATATATATATATATATATATATTGTTTTGTATAGTTTATTTTTTGTATTTTTTAATAAATTTATTTTGAAACTACACGTAGGAGTAAGTATAATGGGAGTATGAAATTCACAAGCGGTCCCCAGTCGCATACATATCACCGTTAGACGAGATGACGACGTTAAGTTTTAGCAATTCATGCAAGGAAGTGTCGACGTCCTCCTACATACAGCGCCTAGTATTCCTAAATTGGTCACACATCTGGCATTACCAAATTGGTCATCCATTTTGTACTGATCAGACTCAACGAGAGATCTAACAAGAACCAGTTTGTTAACGTGATTAAGCCGTATATAAGTTGATTTGTTTATCCATTATACGCCTTTCGACAACTTTTTAGCTAATAATTATCTGAATTAACACAAAATTCTATGAAATATTTAATTAAAAAAGTGAAAACATATCAAAGTTTTCGTATTATTTGGATTTTTCGGGCTACTCTTTTCATCGGGGGTTTTATTTTCACAAAATTACCCCGATTTATTTTCAGATATATCTTGTCGCCCCATGGCGTAGTGGATAAAGTATTTGATAAAATATTCTGGAGGTTGAAGATGCAGTCCCCAGTGCTGGCGACAAATACAGTCCCGAATTACTTAAAAATTCGACACAGTTATGGCTGACGAAATGAGAACATACGTCCCCCTGGATTAAATAAAGGGGTTCGTTCGAAATTCCGTGCAGATTCTCGACTTCGACTGAAAGATTCTCGATTTGTGCATTCATGTTTTTATTGAGGACTGTTATCCTCATCTTCATAGTTTTTGCTGTTTATCCACGTTTCGACCAACTCAAACTCTAGACTTCTTCAGGTGATTAACCGCGTCAGAATAGGAATGCTGTGTCGTGGAGCTTATCCCCAGTAATTACTGCCTTCCATAGTTGTTGTCTTACCACGTTTTGGCCAACTAATCCTCTAGCCTTCTTGGCTAGGATTGAAACCGCTTTCTTCAGACAATGCTCACCTGGAACCGTACTCAGTGTCTCTATTCACTGTTGTTCAAAACAACAATTATGAAGATGCAGATAAAAAATAAAGATTCCTGAGTTCGGCAGAAAGATTCTAGAGTTCGACAAGACATACCTGAAGAAGATTGGAGATTATATTGAATGAAACGTTATGAAAATAACACTCAAGATGAGGACAGTAGTCCAAAGAATCCGAATAAAATGAATACTCAATCTGCATTTCAAAAATTCAAAAACGTGTGAAAGTTTTATTCTATTTATCAAATACACAACTGCAATTTAAAAGTCGATGAAAATCACATTCAACTACCAAATGCCTGTAGTTGAATCATCACGATCATTCACGATGATCCCCGATGCAGCGGATTATTAACAGGTCAAAGCTCGTGAGAAAGTTTGCATTCGTGATCAATCTTAATAAAAAATCTATCGAAAAAAATGGGCGTATTTTAATTGTTTGCGGTCTTTTGCTAGCTCTTTTATATGGGCAGGGTTTGTCGCAAAAGTTTCGACACAAATCGCATGTTAGCTACTTGCAAATAGAAACAATCTCAAGCCATAAGACCGTTTGCTACCCCCAACTGTTAAGGCCATTTTTTTAACATTTGATCACTACTTTTTTGGTCTCGTTTTTTCTCTTCTCACGACTAAACATGGCGTCTGTGAGCGCAAGAACTTCTTCAATGTATCCAGAACATGGCTTTTCTAGCTAACAACCACGTCGAAATTATCTGGCAAATATTGCCCTGACTCCCCGGCCTTTCGTTTTTTCACAATGAAATCAATCCTACCACTGTGACTATGCTAAATTAAAAGCAAATCCTTACTACACAACGAGCTCTATAATTTATTCATTCATTTTTTTTTTCTTGCGCGAAGCATTTGTCTTGTTTCAATAGTAATGGGTGCTTCCCGCGAATCAATTCAATATAACAAAAGAGGAAAATAATAGGAAGGAAAAAACACAGCCAATCAGTGTCGTAACTATTGCGAACGAAAGACTATCCTACTAAATTTTTGTTTTCGTTTTGCATATTAAAATATCTTTATATAATGTGGTCGTACGTTAGTAGAATGTGAACATTAAGTTTACTTTCAGCAATTCCGTGACTCTCGATTCCTTTATTTTTTCCTTTATTCCTCACATTTCACGAACGATGTTTCTGACAAAAGGGGAAGAATTGTTGTTTTCTGGCTTGGAATCTATCCATCAAACAATTATTGGCAGATAGCCTTTTCCCCTTTAAGTAGTATTTTTAATCTTCTTATATCAAGTAGCTTCATGCCTTGTCTGGGGTGATTTCTATAAAAAAATTCGATGGGGGCACAATAATTTAAGACTTTTGAGAAATGTGAGGTTGCCCCTTGGATACTAATACTCACAGGTTTACTCTTACCAGAAGTCATATTACATACCAAGGTCTCATCTATGTATTGAATAAATTCGGACATTCTTAAGCAAGGTGTTCGCTTTTTCACCGTCCCCACGCTCCAGAAAAGTCATTATTCCCAAGCTTTTATACCTTTTTCCTGTCTACCCTTTTCTCCGACCGTGACAACTACTAAAACATCCCTTACTATTAATATGCATTACAAAAATCCAGTTGCAAGGACCTACTTTTGGAGAATTGAAAAAGTTTGACGTTATCACTTAGTTACCGCTACTCCCAGGTTTACTTTTACTCGAATTGACAGAAATTATGAGGGCCGCGTCTATGGGTTAAATAGAGAATATTGTTTATATGTTGGATAAAAGAATTTTGAGATCGTGCACACACAACAATTCCGGGTTAGCAGAGAACAAAGAAAAAACCAGGCCAGACATTGTACATATATATTGATCTCTGATGGAACAAAGAAAGAATTTGTCAATAAAAGCATGAGGTCCGATGAACACACAAACAGAGACCGAGAGAGGCGCGCGATCGTCACGTTGTTAATCTTTCAACCCAAACCTCCAGTTTCCACCACCCTTGCTTGACAGGTCCTAATACAAATCATATGCAAAATACCAAATAAATAACTACAGTTTTGTTTATGAAACCGTTTTCGTGTTTGATTGTCAAAACTGCTGAGACAAGCAACGTGTATATATTTATTAGCAGCCCGCATCTGTATAGAAGTGCAACAAACAGAGTTATATATACGTGACACCGATAAACAGATAAATAATTACAGAGAAAATCGACTTTATAACATACAGACGAGTTGTAATCGAAAACCATTTTTCGTGATAAGTGACTTCTATATTAATCGTACTTTTTATTTTTAGATTAAAATATTAATATCTACATTTTATTTCAGTATTTAATTTATGTATTTCTGTTTTATTCAATGCTATCTTTTTTCTTGTTGCATAGACTCAATCACTTATAACCTTTCAGTCCCCACCCCTTTAGACCTGCTTTCATCTTATCTCGTAATTACTTATAACGTCACCAACTAACATTCGGAAGAACCCCCCCCTCCACTTTTCTTTTATATCGCAAGTTTCTTAAAACGTGACTAGCAAAAGTCCAGAATAAGATCACACTTTTCTTTTAACGGTTAATTTAAAAAAAAAAAAGAAGTCTTTTGAACGCTGTTGTTATTAAAAGTTAAATTCTTTTCTAAAGTTTGCATTTTGGAGACGGAAGTGTTTTTTCGAGATAAGTGACTTCTATATTAATCGTACTTTTTATTTTTAGATTAAAATATTAATAACTACATTTTATTTCAGTATTTAATTTATGTATTTCTGTTTTATTAAAAGCTAGCTTCTTTCTCGTCCATAAATGTTTATTTATCTACCAAGTTTATTGCAAAAATAGATTAGGTAATTGTATTCATTTTTAGTTCGTGAGAGGGGAATCTATCACCATACTTTCCCATAAACACATCCGTTGGACTTTTATTAAGTATAATACTTAATAGTTTTTTTTATTTATTATTATTATTTTTTTAATGGAGAGTAGAAAACGCATTGTGGATGCGTTATTGGCAGCTCCCGTTACTCTCGCTTCTCCTCATTTGTCCCTCAGTCCTCATTTTTTTAATGAGTGATTTTTCTGAAAGGGAGAAGAAAAATCTGTTTTCTATGTTGGCAATATTTTGCGGGAACAGTTGGCAGAGATGGCGGAAATTTTCTGTTTCTATGTCTATCCTTGTAGTCAGGTCACTAGTAAGTGTGCTGGAGGTAAACATTTTATCTGGGCTGACGTTATCTGCCTGATAATCAGGGATGCGACCCTAGGATTAACCACTAAGGAGACTGTCCTATCAGCAGGTGCAAAGTACTGGGGCTGCTGTATTGCCATTTGGTGAATGGATTCTGGACCATGCAGTAGCTTGTGGTGCGGCCTCTCGATGCCATATTAGTGGGTAATTGTTACGGCTTTACCTTATACTGTTCTACAAAAAAAAAATTCTTCGTCTCTTTTTCTCTCTTAGTTTCCTCTCTCTGTCCTGCTCTAAGTAAATCTGACGACCTAGTCCATAAATTCCAAAATTCCATCATGACAAGTTTCAAGAAAAAATACACGATTAAACCCGGTTCTCCAACTGCCAACGTAGACCCCTACTACCATGTATCCTTCTCCAACATCAGGGGTCTTCGTTCTAACCTTCCAGAGGTTGAAACCCAATTACAGGAGACTAAACCAGACCTTTTATTTTTAAGCGAAACTGGCATTGGACAGGCTGTGGATGTGCTATCAGCAGCTCCAGTAACTCTCGCTTCTCCTTTTTTGTCCTTCAGTTCCCATTTCCAATGAGTGATTTTTCTGACAAAGGGTGAAGAAAAAGCTGTTTTCCAGGTCGGTAGTACTTTGTAAAGAGTAGCCTGATATGTCGGAAAATTTCTATTTCTATGTCTATCCTTGTGGTCATGTCATTAATAAGGGTGCTGGAGGTAAACGTTTCATCTAGGCTGACGTTACCCGCCTTATAGTCAGGGACCCGAACCTTGGATTAACCACTAAGGAGGCTGTCCTATCAGCAGGTGCAAAGTACCGGGGCTGCTGTATTGCCATTTGGTGAGTGGATTCTGGACCATACAGTAGTTTCTGGTAGGGCCTCTCGATGCCATACTAGTGGGTAATTGTTACGGCTTAACCTTACCATGTGCCACAAAAAAAAAATTCTTGTCTTTTCTCTCTTATTTTTCCCTCTCTGTTCTGCTCCAACCAAGTCTACCGATCTGCTCCACAAACCCCAAAACCTCAATCATGACAAATCTCCAAAAAAGAAACACGAATAAACCTAGAACCCCATCCACCAACGTAGACCCCTACTACCAGGTCTCCTTCTCCATCTTACTGTATATCGATACTCTATGGCTAACTGGGATAGCTTCCATACATTCCTATCTGACCTACCTCTGCATTCCATGTTTAAAAAGGATGTGCCCTCTATAGTACCAGACCTGACGGAATGGATAATTGTAGGTATAGACCGTTTCATACCCTCGAAAAAGTTCCAGCAAAAACCTAACAGCCAGCCATGGTTCTCTCCAGAATGTGTTGCTGCCATTGCGCACAGAAATCACTTTTCCACTGCTTCCAACGTAATAGATATATGGAAACTAAAGCCGCTTTCATGACTGCCAGCAACTATTGTAAGAAAGTATTAAAGAATGCAAGAGAGTTGCATGCTCAATCCGTCAAGTCCAAAATAGCTGAGCAGCGGCTTGGTTCCCACCAGTTTTGGCAAATAGCAAACAGAATCCTGAACAGAAGCGTGTGCTCTATCCTGACTATCATCAATGGACCTGAGGTCATCTTGTCAGCATTAGACAAAGCCAAACTCTTTGCCAAGAACTTTGCAGCTAATTCTAACCTTTGCGACCAAGGCCGCCAACCCCCAATATTTCCTCCTGTATCAGAAAACACGCTATGTGATATACATATATCTGTACGTGATGTTGCCAAGCTAATCAAAAACCTTGATTTCAGTAAAGCAACTGGCCCTGACGGTATTCCAATTATAGTATTCAAAAAAACTTCAACCAGAACAAGCGCCCATACTTACAAAGCTGTTTAAACGTTATCTTAAGGAAAATAGCTTCCCATCACCCTGGAAAATCTCATCAGTATGCCCTGTATTTAAGAATTCAGGTGATCGCTCATCCCCCTCTCAGTACAGGCCAATAAGTCTCCTGTGCGTCATGAGTAAGTTGCTGGAACCTGTGTTAAATGCAGAAGTAATCAACCATCTCAACAAAAATAGCCTTTTTAGTGACACGCAATATGGTTTCCATTCTGCTAGATCTACAGCAGATGTACTTACAGTTATATCTCATAGGATTAGCATATCTCTCGACGGAAGCAACCTTTCTAGGGCAATTGCTCTTGACATATCTAAGGCCTTTGATAGGGTATGGCATAAATGTTTACTTCACAAGATCTCTAGCTATGGTATAGCTGGAAATGTTTTCTCAATTATTAAATCATTTCTTTCTGATAGGTTCATAAGAGTAGTGGTTGATGGGCAAAAATCAGAAGCTCACAGTATTAATGCTGGTGTCCCTAAGGGGTCCATCCTGGGCCCAACTCTTTTCCTGATCTACATTAATGATCTTCCAAATCACATCCTTACATCATTTGTAGACATTTATGCTGATGACACTACCATTTATGGTAGCACATCTAAGACAGTAAACGACCAAGTTCTCTCTGATTCTCTCTTCTCTGATCTTGGGGAAAGGAGTAGCTGGTTACTTTTAATGCATCTAAAACCAAGCTTCTCTCTTTACATCATCAACGTTCTGATCCAAATCTGGCATCAATTGAAATGAATGGTTCTCGTCTTTAGGAGGCCTCAAGTTTTGACAAGCTTCTGGGCTTGACAATTACTCCTGATCTTAAATGGAACACGTACATCAAATCTGTTGCCAGGGCCGCTGGAAAATGGTGGGATCTTTCTATCGATCCAGTAGATATCTCACTGCTGATGCAATTCTCTATCTATATAAGAGCCAGGTACGTCCAAGGATGGAGTACTGTTGCCACATCTGGGCAGGAGCTGCTAAAAAGGACTTGTCCTGCCTTGATAGAGTTCAAAATAGACTTCGTAGCCTCGTAGGAGATGTCCTTTTCTCTTCCCTGCAACCTCTATCTCACAGAAGAGATGTTGCGAGTTTGTCTCTGATGTATCGTTATTTTCATGGAAAGTGTTCGACTGAGCTTCAGTGTATGGTCCCCCCTCGCCAAACTTTCACAAGAAACACTCGTCTAGCTGAAAACATTAGCAATAATTCCCCCACTCTTTATCTTTACCTAAACCTAATCGTAGATTCCATGAACAAAGCTTCTTTTTTAGAACTGCACGCCTGTGGAATTGTCTTCCGTTTTCCTGCTTTCCGGCTGACTACAATATGGTTGTCTTCAAGTCTAACGTAAATAAGTTCTTGATGACCCGTTCCATATAAGTTAACAAATTTACCGAATTTTCATTACTAATGATTACTATATTTTCCAATTTCTACTGTACATCCTTTAACCCTTATCCTTGAGGAGCCTCTTAGCCTTGATAATGTGGTGATGCCTGTGTAAAAAAAAAAAATACAAAATATGTGTTTGGTTGCAACATAAAATGACTAACCGATGGCTTATATGGCGTGAAAACATCCAATCAATTATAAAGTACTTACGCGTATATTGGTTATGCACACATGAACGCAATTGGGTGCAATATCGGATCGACTTTGATCAGCGTTATTCCCGGTAGAAAGGACAAAATGTCCGTCGTACTTAGAGGTAGTCACTCCTTGCGTAACTAAGCAGAATAAATGCGTAGTTCTGACTTGTTTATTTTTCGAACGAATTAAATTGTTGTTGTACTCAACGAACATTTAAACGACATTTGATATCTAAAGTTTTTATAAAACTCAGACTAGCTGAAACCAGCTGAGTTTAAATTCTGATTTCCAGATTTGTTAAACGATGCTTCATATGAATGCGTACTCCATGATCAAATCTTGAACCGAGTCTCGATTCTAATCTCATAAATATAGATGATATTGCCTAACAACTCTCTTCAGTTTTTAAACTCTTCGTAACATTCGCAGGTAACATGAACTGGAACAAATACATTGAGAACATTGCCAAGGCTGATGCAAAGAAGGTAGGCCAATTTACACATGAGGTTATCCCATGTGAATAAAAAGAAGCCATTCATCTTTGCATGGAATATTGTTGACACGTTTTGGTTAGTGCATCTATCATTAGTCTTTCCCCTTTTAGACAGGATCTTCAATCTAATAGGTCCAACACTAGAGGTCGAACTCCAACATCTAACCTATCGTCACAATGTTATATGCCTGTACATGTTTGACAGGTACTTTAATGAGATGTACTCTCATAAATTCATAGTCCTTGTGGCCATGACATGCATATCTCCGATTAACCCCCCCTCCAATATCAAAATTCCACCCCTTTACTATTGAGGTCCCAGAAAGCCTTTTACTATAACAGCTTCTCCCTTCGGACATCTAAACTTTGAAATCCCAACCCCGTTTCCTGCTTCTTTGGCTGTATTGATAAGCAGAAGTTTTAATGTTATACGAACAACAACCATCTCGCTGCTCAACTCTCCACGTAGTGCACTGTAGACAGGATTCCAAATATTATTCCCTTACGTCCAAGTGGTAATATGCCTTGTTTGGCGTTAATAAGAATAAAAAAGAAAACACTCCGTAGCTCCCATGTCTCACTTTTCACCATAGTTTATTTTCTTTTACTTCATTTTTTTATTTCGTCTACGCTATTTTCTTTCCATTTTTGCTACCACCAAAACTTCTAGGAAAGCAAAACCACTCAAAACAAAGTATATTGCCTTTTGGGTCATAATGGGATACTATTTGGGGCAGTGCATAACAGGAAACAGGCTTGTTGAGCAGCAAGATCTCTTTTCACATTACATTTAAACTCATGCAAATTAGTATTGTACCACCTCGATGTAAATACCTCCGACAAACCCGACAATCAGCCAAATCCCACCACTATACAGTAGAGATCCCTAAATGTAAGAAAGCCTTCTACTCCAATAGTTTCTTCCCCAAAACTGCTAGACTTTGGAACTCCCTTCCGGGATTCTGCTTTCCCAAGTGTACTGACATGCAGAAGTTCAAGTGCAATGTGAACAGACATCTTGCTACTCATCTCTCTTCATAATATTCCTGCATCTTATGTCCCCGATAGTAGCCCCCTACTTCAAACTGGCACTGTGACTTGTTTGGGGTGAAAATTGAATAAAAAAAGTATAGTCAGGAAATCAGGAAACGGGAGGGAATTCCAAAGTCGAGCAGTCCCAGGGGGAAAAACTATTAAAACTATTGGAATAGAAGGCTTTTCGGCATCTTTTGACCTCAACAGTGAAGGGGTGAGATTTTGCTGCTTTTTGAGTTAGTTGGGAATATGTATATTGATAGGGCACAAGTTCTACGAGTTCATCAGCACATTCTATTTTTGAAAAGGCTGATGGCGGCAAAAGTGTATAGGACTTTTGCACTCAGGTTTAAAAAAAAACAAAAAAACTTTTATTCACCCTAAACAAGACAAGTTGCCAGTGTGACGTAAGGGGCTACTGTATGATGAGGCCAGGTTTATAGCAAATGATATGTGAGGTTGGGCAGAAAGATTACATTTAATTTTCTGCATATTGGAATTGTCAAGGGAATAGCGAATAGGAAGGAAATTCCAAAAGCAAATATTCCGGAAAAAAAGAAACTATTTAAGTAAAAAAATTCTAGTATCTAGGGACTAATACAGAGGGACTGGTTTTACACATTTTTCATCAGTTATGTTTCCCATGGATTTAATTTTTATTTAGCATAATCCCCCTCATCAATGCTTAGATTAAAACCGTATTCTTTCATCTTATTAAATTTTAGCGGGAGGCGGGGTCGCCTGACTTTGCCCGGTCGTAAAATACGTTTAAACATATTTTAACTCATGCCGATTTTGTATTTATCATTATCTCTATTGATTACTATTTTCTGCTAATTTCAGAGTTATGTGATCAGTAGTTTAAGAGTTTATCAGTTAAATATTTTCACACAGACACACACATGCATTAATCTACTGTTTTATTCATATAGAAAATTTGCAGATGTGTAACATGGCTCTTTGTTTGAACTTTTTATGAAAATGTTATCGAGACAAGCCAATGTACGTCCTAAATCTCTCAACATGGCATCCATTATTTGTTAAAATATTCCTTGTACACTGTTTATGTCAAAAGTTTCATTTGTATATACTTTTGTGTGTATTTATTAACGATTCGGTACATTTTTCTTTTGATGCTATTTGCAGTTAGGCATCCGGTAACTCGAGTTTTACGAAGAACCCCCCCCCATTAAACTTTTAAAATATATCTTCAGGATGAAATAATGTGTAATTTAACGTTAAACCATCGTTTAATCCAATAACAACCGGCACATATTCGAATTTAAATAAAAAATGTTTAAATAAACTGACAGTCGCCCAAATACTACGCGTAGCATTTGGGTTACTTAGAACTCCATTTTTCTAAACGTTTCAGTTTTCAATTAGTTGATAAACTAAAAAGACAACTAGTATGTTTGTCTAAACATTAGTTGTAAATTATTTTTTTCATTCAAATATACTAGGAAACTTTACTTTTGGAACGACCCTTGTATTTGCATTGTGTGTTGAAACGTGAATTGCTATCGACAAAACAAGATGTTAATAGTAAAAGTCTTTCCATTAAACGAAATATCTCCCGGATGTTTCCATAATACGCTAATAGATGAACAAGTTCGGGTTTTCCTAGCGAGAGTCGAACATATTTTTCGTCTAATCATGTGGAACAATTATTTTCCAAAACTACGAACATATCTTACAAATGTGACACTTTCTTCTTACAAAAATTATCCAATTCAGTTGATTACAGACTCCCGGATAAAAATAGTCATTTCCTCTTTTCTAACAGCCATTAAAAAGATGTCTCATAATTCTAAATGTTTTCGACGCTGTTTTGCAATTGTATCCGTATCTCTGCTTTTTCGAGTTCGTCCATATGTTTTTTGTTAGTTTCAAAATTCCAATAAAAAGTTTTAAAATACCTTATTCCTTCTAAAATTTGTTGCTTCTTTGTAATTTTGTTAATAGCGCATAGGTTAATACAACATACTTCTTTTGTCGCAAAGTTGTTTTGTCTTAAACCAACAATTAATAATAATAAATACCATCAAACACAAATTTAAGAAATGAACTATACATCGTTATGTCTCTTTTTCACATTACACAAAGCATAGAAAATAGCGATTGCAAATGCAAACTATTTGTAGTAATTTTTAAACTCGTTTCATGATTGTTGCGAACTTCAACAAACACAGCAACTCCCAAAACTGACAACAGGAGAGAACTTGAATGCCTACTAGACACTATCATCGAGTGTCTAAGGTCTCTCTGTACAGGGGTTTTCCAGAACAACCTGGCATGAGGATACTTTTCCCTAAAAGTAAACCCTGACCAAATATTCAAAATCACATAGTAATCGCAGCCCAAATAATATCTCCTCACTATGGCTAACTTACATTAGCTTTTACGAGTGATGTTACCTCAAGTAATAGAACGAAGCTGGATACTTCACCAGACTAGATAAATTCTTGTCCTGGAATCCAATAATACCAAGAGACCAAAATGAAAGATATACTACAACATATGAAAATGGTTAATTGGGGAGAGGAAAATTATGTTCTCAATTTCTTTACTAACTCAGTGTTTGAGAAATAAAGAACTTTAATGGAAGATTCGAGTATCTACGTATCTCATATAGAGTTCAAGTGTTAGCCCAGGTAGTGGGCCCCTTGATTTCTGAAAACTTCGATGAAGTAAAGTAAAACAAAACTGACGACACACGAACCAAGCATACGTCATGCTAATAAACGTGGAACTCATGAACTGAGAACCAGACATAAGAATAGCATTAAATAATATCTGGTAGACGTGAATATGATTCGAGAGATGACAATACACGTCCAACCACCGAAACAAACAGAGTGCGCAGGGTTATATTTATCGGATACAACGCACAGCAGTAACAATAAACAAAAGGATAAAATGATAAACGTATTATATTTAGTTGATAAGAAAAACACAACGTATTTTAAGGCAAAAGAATGAAACTTTTGTGTCTTTTTTTTTGCCTTTTTTATCAAAAATAACATCGGCGTTTTGGTAGGAATATAAAAGAAAACGAGCCAAGATGTATATTTTATAAGTTTGTAAATTTATCTGGTCTGCAGGTGTATATTTTGTAAGCAAATAGTCTATAAACAACAGTTTCTATTGAACCCGTAAACGTAATATTGAAATAGTGCTGACTAAGGGGTGATTCCAAACTCCCAAATATTCATCAGTATATATATATATATATATATATATATATATATATATATATATATATATATTACATTAGTTAAATTTTAATTCAGCCCCGCTTTGCTCGGACCCTATGTACTGTCCATAACTTCATGTACATATATATATATATATATATATATATATATATATATATATATATATATGTTCGACTCATGTCCAGGTAACCTACATCTAAAATTTCAAGTGTTTATACCCAAAATTGGCGAAGGAGTTTGGTAGAGTCTGCAAAGATCAATTCTTTCAACTTGGAACTCTTGGCAGGCAAATTTTCGCCCAAAAACTAATTAAAAAGCTTGCTGCATGTCTGAATACCGTTTATGTAAAATCTCAAATGTTTAGACCCAAAATTAGCTAAATAGTTTGCTAGAGACCTCAAAGGTCAAATCTTTTTAACTTTGACCCCTTGGCAACCAAATTTTTGGCCATTTTCCCCCTATTTCTGAACACTTTATGTAAAATTTCAAATGTTTAGACCAAAAAATGGCTGAGTAATTTGGTAGAGACCGCAGAGGTCCAAATTTTAAAAACTTTGACCCCAATTTTGACCCCTTAAAATTTATTTTGTGGGGCTCAAATCAAATTGATCCATGTCCAAGTAACCTACATTTAAAATTTTAAGTGTTTAGATCCACAATTAGCGGAGGATTTTGGTAGAGATTTCAAGGTCAAATCGTTGAACTTTGACCTCTTGACAGCCAACCCAAACTCAATACTCCTGATGTCAAATTTCGAATCTGTAGACTGAAAATTGACCGAGTAGTTAAGTAGGGAAATGACCACACAGATACAAACACAGACAGACAATTTCACTTTTATAGATATAGAGATGAAATAAATTCTGATATGTATTTCTTTAACGTGGCAGAGTGGTTATTTCTCACAATGCGCCTATTTGATCGGCAGAATTAGCTGGGTGAATTTCTGTAGTCGCGGTGCTAAGGTGGCAGCAAAAATTCTTCTATTCTCTCTAATTCTTCTTAACAATAGATTTCATAAACATTATTAATAAAGAAATGTCGAAAAATGCTTAAAGGTTAAAAAAATCCCCTTTGTTTTTTTGTTTTTTTTTAAATCTTTCTTCATAGCATATATGCATTCATATAAAGTACTAAACTCTTTCTTTTCCGCCATGCTGATTTTTCTGTGTCTACCTATCTCTCAGTCGAAAGACACAAATCCTCTCTACCCATTCGACATATAATTTTAGCGGCGTCATCTGTCTGTTAAGTCACTGTCGAAAATAATACCTGTTACTCGAGGTTTAAAGATAGTATCAATTGTCTCTTGAGACTGAACAAAGGCATCGATATATATGTTGGTTCAGTTAAAAAAAATAATATTTTCTCTTCGTTTACCACGTCAGCTTAGCGGCATCCCGTCACTTCGACGTCACTACTGAAAAATATAGCCCTTACTCGACTTTTTACTTTATATAATTGTAACTTTACACCGGATTTGTCCATTCTAACTCTTTACACAGCCGCCTCTTATCATGCTACACGTCGGTTGTGGAACTTTTGAATTATCTCTTTCTGTTGGAACAATTCCAAAACTTCTGTAATTTCGACAAACTGAGACAAGTCACAAAGATAGAAAACTTGTCAATGATATCATTACAGAAAAGATACGACAGGCTGAACAGGCAAAGTATCTAATTATATTTTTCAGTATTAAAATTAACTTCGCAACTCTCAATAACAATGTAACACCAAAGAAGTCCTCTGCTTCGACAAGCTTCTGGATCTGACCTTCACTCCTGACCTGAAATGGAAGACTTGCATCATATTTGTGGCTAAAGTTAATGTAAAAATATTTGCATCATTCTCCCACTCCAGAAAGTATCTTTCTCCTGGCGCAATCCTCGACCTGTATAAGAGCTAGATACACCCTAAAATTGAGTACTTCTGTCACATCTGAGGAAGCGGCTCGGAGCACTATTTCATGCATTGATAGAGTTCAAAATCGGCTTTGAATTCTAGTGAGATGTTTTTTTTCTTCTACCTTCAACATCTTTCCCACAGAATGCTCTATCATTATTTACATTGCAAGTGCTCGTCTGAGCTTCAATGTCCCCTTCAAATTTTCACAAAATCACTCGTCTAGCCACAAGATATACAAGAAAGTTGGATTGATTACGATGTCGTTAAACTCTCAAAAATATTACATGATACGCTCTTAATTAGTGGAATCTCAAGTAATTTGATAAATTTTGTTTTCCATCTTCCGTGCCTGAGAACCGAGTGTCTAAATTCCTCATTGGCTGCTGGGTTTATTTAGGAAAATAGTTTATAAAATTTGCGTTAATTGCGAAAAGTGGGTCATCTTGAATTACAAATCGCCATCTTGTTTGTGTCAACGGAGGATATTTCCATCGGCATAATTTGTAACATTTCTTAACAAGAATATAAAAGCTGGCATGGAAACCACACGTGTGAAAATATTAAATTGAAATGAGGAACAAAAACGAAGTTTCAAACCGGAGATGAGGTCTTCACAGCCTTTAATATGTTAAACGCACGAGGTTGTTCATGTGAATTCATACCTAAATGATTGACTTCAAGTTCTTCATTTTTTTTTTCAATTTGCTATCGCGTAAGATAACACCACATCTTTTTTTTATTATTGCATTTTCATCTCGAACAAGTCACAGCATCACTTTGATGAAAGGGGCTACTATCTGGGGTATAACTGCAGGGACATTCTGTAGGGAATTTAGCAGTGAGATGACTGTTTACATTACATTTGAACTTCTGTATGGAAACAAGAATCTGGAAGAGAATTCCAACGTCTAGCAGTTTGAGAAAGAAACTATTAGAGTAGAAGGCTTTCTGGTATCTGGGGATTTCTACTGTTAGGGGTGGGATTTTACCGGTTGTTCAGTCTGTTAGGGATATTTACGTCGATGGGGGTACTAGGGGTTGTAGTTCGTCGGAGCATCTACCATTAAAATACTTGTAAAATAGGCAGAGGGATGCAATATTTCATCGATAGAACAGTGGCTAAAGCCTAGCTGACAATTCAGGACCAATTAGTATGGCGACTCTCTTTTGAAGCTTGTCCAGGAGTGAGAGACTAGTATCAGATGCATCAGCCCAAATGTGACAGTAGTTCTACATACATGGGTGAATGGTGGCCTTTTGGAGTTACAGGATACTTTCAGGTTTAAGTAACTTTCTAGCAGTGTAGTGAGATCCCACCTTTCTCGCAGCAGTGGCAGCAATGGCCTTAATGTATCTGTTCCAGCTCATGTTCCTTGTGAACGTTAAGGCGAGGAGTTTGCACGAAGTAATTTTAAGTAATGTATTTTATCATTAGTCATAGCTATTGGTGGTTGAGAAGGTTTCTTGTAATTATTGAAGGAAACAAGTTTAGTCTTGGCAGATGTGACCATCCATTTTTGTCTCAATTCCACTACAGATTGGAGGGCTTAATCTAGGGTTTCCGCCATTGTCTTGTATATGTGCTCATTTGTGTCCATTCGTGCCTGTTATAGAGCATGGTGTTATCAACAAATATACCCATTTTAGAGACAATTTCATCAGGGAGGTCATTTATAAATATCAGAAATAATAAAAGGTCAAGGGTCGATTCCTGAGGCACACCTGCATTTTTATCATATTGATTAGATGTGCGACCATTGAGGACAACCTGGATTCTTCTCCTATTTAAGAAGGATTTAATCATGTTAAGTATTCGTCCAGTGATACCGTATGATCTGATTTTCATGAGAATACCATCATGCCATACCCTGTCAAAAGCCTTCGATATATCTAGGGCCACTGGCATATCCTCCTCTGCTTTGTACAGTGTATGGTATATACGTTCAGAGATTACAGTTAGGATATCTAGAGTAGAACGGGCTTGCCTAAATCCATATTGATGGTCGGACAGAAGTTTAGCAACTGTAAGGTGGTCGACTAAGCTTGATTAATTATGGATTAAATTATTTTGACGAAGAGAGGGAGGAGACTAATGGGGCGATAATTTAATTGGTCAGTTTTTGCCAGAATTCTTGCAAACTGATACCACAGAAGCAGTTTTCCAGCAGTCTGTGTTATGCTCGACATAATTGTACCAAAATTTGCAAGAATAATTTCTAAGATTCCAGGGATCTCATAAAGTACAACTTCTATTATCATTAATGCGACCGATAATAAAAAAAACAATAAACAGGTCTAGGCTCCAAAATTACTGGTCATATTTGCAGATTTGACATGAAGATCCCGGTAAATGCCAAGTGTGTCATAAGGGCTAAAAACTACTACTACTACTACTACTACTACTACTACTACTACTACTACTACTACTACTACTACTACTACAGTAAACATTGGGATGAAGTTGCGCTGAGACTAATGCGACTGATACTAAAAACAATGAATATGTATATGCTCCAAAACTACTGGTTAGGTTGACAGATTTGGCATGAAGATCCCTGTGAATGAAAAGTGTCATAAGAATCCAAATGTTGCTGCCGCTACTACTACCACTACTATTAATAATCATAATAATAATAATAACAATAGTAATAATAATAATAATAATAATAATAATAAGAAGAAGAAGAAGAAGAAGAAGAAGAAGAAGAAGGAGAAGCATACTGTTAAAGGCGATAGGCATAAACCAAAGAAAATATTTAAAAAAAATTTTAGAATCACAAAATTCTCTGGTATGTTGAAGAGACTATATGTTTTAATAGTCAACAAGAAGAAAAAAATAACTAGAAATCCTATCTCAGCAGATTCCGAGTTTAATATATATGAAATAAAATAAAAACTAAGTAAATACCTGAGATGATAATTCAAGAGAACTCAATGGATTATGGAACTTGGAGGGCATTTCTATAATACACGTAATTATAAAACCACTGCGAGATGTACAATTGATGTACTAACTGTAATTTTACATAGGATTAGTGAATCTATCGAATGTTTCCTGTCCAGAACATCTTGTTTTTTAATTTCAGAGGCATTTGATAGGGTTTGATATAAAGATCTATCCAAAGTTTTCCAACTATGAATTATCTGAGCATGTCTTCTCAAACATAGAATCCTTTCTTTCCGATCAATTGGCACAAGTTTGAAGTTCAAAATATCAACGCTTGCGTGCCTCAAGGATCTATCTTGGACCAAATTCTCTGACTTATTTTCAATAACAATCTCCCAAATCACATCCGAACTTTGTTCGTCGACATATATGGAGACGACACTGCAATCTATGGCAACACTTCGAAGGCCAGTAACGACCAAGATCTCTCTGAATTTTTCTCCCTCGACCGTGGTGCAATGGGCTAAAAGGTAGTCTATTAATTTTAACGCATCCAAAACCAAGGGTATATCATTTTATCACCAACGCTCTGATTCCCACTTGGCTCCAGTTAATATAAATGTCTCTCGTCTTAAAGACGCACCCTGCTTCAACAAGCTTCCGTGACTGGCCTTTATTCCTTACCTGAAATGGGAGAATCACATCAAATCTGTTGCCAATATCGCTAGAAAAATGGTTGCGTCATTCCTGACGCAAATACTCTACCTATAGAAGAGCCAAATGCACCCTAAAATAGTATACTGTTGCCATATCCGGTAAAGAGCGATTCGGAGTACCCTTTTCACCATGATAGAGTTCAAAATTGGCTTGGAAACCTATTAAGTGATGCCCTTTTCTCTTCCCTCCGACCTTTTTCTCACGGAAGAGACATTGCGAGCCTGCCTCTATTCTATCGTTATTTTCACTGCAAGTGCTCGTCTAACCTTCAATCTAAAGTTTTCCCTTGCCAAACATTAACAAAACACACTCGTCTAGTTACAACCACTATCAATAATTTCCACCACTCTCTATCTGTGCTTAAATCTAAACACAAATTTCATTAACAAAATTTCTTTCTTAGAATTTCTCGCTTGTGAATATATTCTACTGGCCTGATTTTTTAGTTGACTACGATATGGTCGTTTTCAATTCCAATGTAAGAAGCTTCTTGTACTGTCCTCTGAAATAATCAAATTCTACTCTATTTCCGCTATTAACGATCACTACGCTTTTGTTGCAGTGATCATCGTACACTCATTAACACTTATACTATCCTTGTTTCAGAGGGGGTGGAGTTGCAGGTGGCAGAGATGATTCTGGAGAGGACGCTCGACTGTTTCGGCTTGCGAAGATGACACCAATAGAGGCCGGTCATATACGGTTAATTAACGCAGTGATCCTGGATCCAGGTGCGCTGGTAAAAACGAAAAAGAAGGTCAAAATGGGGGACGTAGCATTCTCTAGGGATTGGTATTAGCGGAACTTCCGACATTTCAGACAATGCATTGAGGAATGTTCTGAGGATTTGTTCCGTTAAAGAGAAATAGTCAGACAACGAGAGGAGAAGCTGCCACTGTGGACAGGAAAACGGACATTATCTCTCCCATTTTGCACACATAAAGCCACCCTGCAACCCCTTTATGCTGTCAGTTTTGTCGCTGAAAAATAAACATTGTTCCTAATCATTCATTTCGGTTACTTGTTATTTAAAAGTACAAAATATTTTTTTGTGTTTACGTCTGATTGTGGAAGCTCACCTGATTGTACAGATTCAAACCGCCCTCGACTAGCGGTCCGGCTTATTTTATGCATAACATAAACGACGTATAATTGTTGTGCCATGGTTGTGTGTGCAAACTGGTAAAGAGATAATATGTTTGCTTTCCTGCCCACAGTGGCCGCTTCTCCTCTTGTTGTCTGGCTATTTCTCTTTTACTGGGACGAATGACGTCAGAACATTCCTCCACGTATTGTCTGAAATGCCGGTCAATCCCGCTGATACCTATCCTCTAGAATTCTACGTCCCGCATTTTGAACTTCTTTGATGTAATTCCCGGTGCACCTGGGTCCAGGGTCACTGCCTTAACCTACCTGGGCCCAGCCTCTATTGACATCATCCTCGCAAGCACAAACAGCTGAGATACCTCTCCAGAACAACCTCTGCCACTTCCAACTCCCTACCCCCTGTAGAATCTATTGACCTTCGGGCTTGATAAGTGGTGACTCCCTTGTAAAAAATACAACGCATTGCAGTTCTCTCTGATTCTCTCTCCTCTGATTTTGAGCGTGTGGTACAATGGATAAAGAGGTGGATGGTTACTTTTAATGCATCTAAAACCGAGCTCCTATCTGTACATCATCAACGCTCTGATCCCCATCTGGTATCAATTGAAATGGATTGCTCTCGTCTTGGGGAGGCTCCATTTTTGACAAGCTTCTGGGATTGACCTTTACTCCTGATCTGAAATGGAACACGTACATCAAATCTGTTGCCAAGGTCGCTGGGAAAATGGTTGAAAACTTCTACCGCCCCAGTAGATATATCACTACTGATGCAATTCTCTATCTATAGAAAAGCCAAGTACGTCCAACGATGGAGTACTGCTGCCACATCTGGGCAGGAGCTGCTAAAAACAGCCTATCCTGCTTTGACAGAGTACAAAATAGACTTCGTAGCTTAGTTGGGGATGTCCTTTTCTCTTCCCTGCAACCTCTCACCCACAGAAGAGACGTTGCGAGCCTGTCTTTGATTTATCGTTATTTCCATAGCAAGTGCTCGTCTGAGCTCTAATCTCTGCCCCCCGCCAATCTTTCACGAAAAACACCCGTCTAGCTAAAACCACTGTTAATAATTTTCCCTACTCTCTATCTGTGTCTAAATGAAAACGTAGATTCCATGAACAAAGCTTCTGTCATAGTATTGCACGCCTTAAGTAATCCAATTTATCAAATCTCTATTATTAATGATTACTACGATATTATCCCATTGATTACTGTACACGCAATAACCCTTATCCTCGAGTGGCCTCTTGGCCTTGATAAGTGGTGACTCATATGTAAAACAACAACAACAACAAAAAAACGCTGATTGAGTTGTGCATTTTGTAGTTACATTGATATAAACAGGCTGACTTGTGTATATCGTCAAATCTATTTGTGTAAGTTGTATACATAATCCCATCAACAGGTTTTATTTAACGTGATTTTCTGAATCGAACAGATCAAATCCTACGTAATGAACTTAAGTTATGGATGAATCTACCTGGCTGGATTTGTCGTCTTATCACTGAAGCTTATCAATCTGAATAATCTGTATCCCCTCGCTGGTATTGCTCCTACGGATGTTAGAAGGAAAGTTGCGAGCGCATAGAAATCTCTAAGCCATTCTGATGAATGTCATCTTTCGAGGTAAACCAACGAGAAGATGACGTAATAACCTATGATTCTGGAATTTCAGATCAGTCAGTTAACGAAGGGAAGCAATGAGAGAAAGAAGATTTAGAGACAGTAAAAACGTGATACGAAGGGCGTTCTGATAGTAATGCCTCCTTTTTTCCCGCTCGAATAGATCAGAGGGGATTGCCAGTTACATTGTTATGATGACTGACTTATGTATTCATGACTTGAAAGTATATCTCAGATATTGATGGTATGATATTCTAAGAAAACAACCGCTACATGGAAGCGCATCAGAAGCAAAGATGCGTCATTGAATTCCTGGTAAAATAGGAGTCTTTACTTTTGGAACAACCTTCGTATGACAAGCTCCTGACGCCCATGCACAACGTGCATCGCTGACAAAAATGCATTGAGAATGGTGGTGAATGTGTGGAAAAATTAATTCTGGACCACAAAAAAATCAATGGTTTAAAATGGTACGATTCTGGTCTTCGTACTCTTTTTGAATACAAAAAATAGGCGGCTTTACTTTTGGAAAGACGGCCGTAGATTATATTCTGCGGAATGTAGAGAAAAGGCGTTATAATGATTCATAATGATTGATGAAGATTGATGGCGTTACTGCAAGCGTTTAAGATTACGAAGTTGTTAATTTGTAAATTATATATATATATATATATATATATATATATATATATAGACTCTATATATTTATACGTATTTATATCTATAAACTATATATATGTATATATATATGTATATATATATATATATATATATATATATTTCAGTTTAATAAAGTCGGTCAACTTAGCTCGTATGCGCAGATCGTCATATAATGATTAGATCACTCTGACTTACGTTAAAAGCATTCAATAAGAATAAATGTTTAAATTTTAACTGCATCTCTCACAGTTGACGGTAGCTGAGTGGTTCGTGTCGTTGCTAATGAAGCCAGCATGACTTCTGTTGCCGGGGTTCGAATCTCTCGACTGGCGTTAATTATTACACCCATCACTGAAAGAATGAAACACTAGTGTCTGCAGGTATTTAATTATATATATATATATATATATATATATATATATATATATATATATATATATATATACAAGGTGTCTTCAATAAGTTTTCCTACTTTTTTCGCAACACAAACCTCTTTCTCTATATATTTATATATGCGCATATATATTTGTTTAAAAATTTTGCCTACCAAACTCTTCTGCCAGTTTTTGGTCTAGAAACATAAAACTGAATATATATAAGATTCAAACCCATGCGAAACTTTGTATTCGGGTTTAAGTCGGGGAACATCAGCGTAAATGTGAGAAAATTAAAATAATGGAATTTGTCAAGTCAAGGTCGGGAAACGGCGTTACGAATATGCATGCGTAACGTAATAGCTATTGGTTTCTGTTTTAATTTTTAGACTTGCAAGAAACATGTTTTCATAGTCCAGGCATTATCGTTAAAGAAAAAAGTAAACCGTATGCTAAACGTTTTGGTTTCGATTCTCGGTGGTGGCACATAAGTCATTTTTAAAAACATATTAAAGCATTACTATATATTTGGTTGAATAAAAATTAGAACAGAAATTTTGTTCTACAATCTTTATACTTAAAATGTGGCGAAAACTATAATGCGTACGTTAATTTTTCAATTTTTAAAATAAGTTTAATTTAGGATGGGGGGCATAGAGAAAAATATCAAGTAAAAAATGTTTTCGCATAAAAATTAACGCAAAAATTACTAAAAATATTACTAAAAAATTTAAATCGAATAAAAACCAATTTAAAAATAAATTGCTAAAAAAAATTAAATCGAATTAAACGCAATTAAAAAAAATACTAAAAAAATTAAATGGAATAAAACCCAATTTAATAAAAATTACTAAAAAAAATTAAATCAAATAAAACCCAATTCAATAAAAATTACTAAAAAAATTAAATCAAATAAACACAATTTAAAAAAAAATTACAAAAAAAATTAAATCGAATGAAACCCAATTAAAAAAATACTAAAAAAAACTAAATCGAATAAAACCCAATTTTAAAAAAATTACTAAAATTTAAATCGAATAAAACCCAATTTAAAAAAAATTACTAAAAAAATTAAATCGAATAAAATCCAATTTAAAAAAATTATTAAAAAATTAAATCGAATAAAACACAATTTTTAAAAAATCACTAAAACATTAAATCAAATTAAACCCAATTTAATAAAAATTACTAAAAAATTAAATCGAATAAACCCAATTTTAAAAAAATACTAAAAAAATTTAAATCGAATAAAAACCAATTAAAAAAAATACTAAAAAAAATTAAATCGAATAAAACCCAATTTAATAAAAATTATTAAAAAAATGAAATCGAATAAAACCCAATTTTAAAAAGATTTTCGACGAACTAGGTGTTTGAAAAATAGTTTTTCTCTCACTCGTAACTTTCGTATCCTGAATTTGTTTTTCGTATGTAGGAACAAAAATTTTTACATCACGTTTTGTAAGTATAACATTTAATAAATAAGAGTCTTTCATATCAAGAGGTTCTACTGTATTTGGATTTTTCGGATTAGCGTTCTCATCCTGAATGTTATTCGCACAACGTTTCGGTCGATGTAACCTTCGCGTTTATCTTTTCAAACTCAGAAATAGTTTTGTCGAACATGAAATATTCGAGTTGGGCATTATACACCTGAAGAAGGTCGGTAGTTACGTCAACGGAAACATGCGAAACATCTGAAATATGCGAATATCACTCAAAATAAGAACAGTAGTTGAATAATCAAAATAATACGAATTATAACTCCTCATTCCCCAAACTCAGAAACTAACTTTAAATATACTTTATTTATAACGGCAACAATATAACTTTTAGTGTTGTTTTCGAAAGAAATATTCGGGGAAAATGCTTGAATCCAGTCTATTCAATAATCGACTGGAAATTAATTTTGAATAGATGTTGTGAAAAATGTCAATTTAAAAAACGATGGCGTTCTCGGATTTCCTGTTTTTGAGAAACTAAAATGGTGACACGGAATTGGGGAAAGAGGAATATGGTAATCAAAAGCAGATGTAGTTATTAGATACTTAATTTCATGGAGTTCCTAAGCTCTAAATTAACCGTTTTAAAGCGTTTTAATTTCAAGATAATTTGTTTTGCCACTGGGGGGAATAAAACAAGCATGAGAAGTCTTGTTCGTTATTCTGACATGGAATTTGCTGAACAAGCACTTTTGAAAGTGTGGCAGACGTCAGTTTTTCTTTTGCTCCGATCAGATAACAGGAAAAATAAACGTTTGTTTGCTTTAATAAATTATTATTATTATTTTTATTTCGGTATTACCTCTATCGACACCAAATTAGATGATCTGAAAATCATCCCTTTTCCGGTGCATGATATCATAAAAAACCTAGACACCTCAAAAGCATGTGAATCCGATCTCATTCCGGATATACTATTCGAAAAATGCTCCGCGGAGGTTGCTCCAGTCTTCTCCAAACTTTAAAACAAATGCCGTAACGAATCTTGATTTTCTGACTGCTGGAAAACTGCTTCTGTGGTACCAGTTTACGATAATTCTGGCGAAAGAACTGACCCATTAAATTATCGCCTCATTAACCTCCTCCCCCTCTTCGCTAAAATATTTGAGTCCGTAATTAATCAAGCTTTAGTCCACCACCTTACAGTAGATAAACTTCTGTCCGACCAATAACATGGATTTAGACAAGTCCGTTCTACAGTAGACACCCTAACTTTAATCTACCAACGTATGTGCCACACACTGGACAAAGCAGAGAGAGTAGGGAAGTAGCCCTAGATATATCTAAGGCTTTTGACAAGTTATGGCACGGTGGTCCTCTCAGGAAAATCAGTTTTTACGGTATCACTGGACGCATATTCAACATAATCAAATCTTTCTTAAATAAGAGAAGAATCCAGGCTGTCCTCAATGGTCATACATCTAAACAATATGATATAAATGCAGGTGTACCTCAGGGTCCGATCCTTAGATCTTTATTATTATAATTTATATCGTAACGGACACGAGGGGAAAACAAATAAACACATATCTAATGAAATGACAGAAACACTAGAGGAAGACATCCCATCTGATGTGGAATGGGAACAAAAATGGATGGTTACATTCAATGCTGCCAAGACTAAGCGTGTTTCCTTCAATAATTATAAGAAACCTCCTCTACCACTAATAGCTATGGCTAAAGGTACATTACCTTTGATCAAACTCCTCGGCTTAACGTTTACAGGGAAGATGACTTGTAACAGATACATTTAGAGCATTGCCAAGACTGCTGCAAAGAAGGTGAGCTCTCTCTACCGTGCTAAAAAGTTGCTTACACCTTAAAATATCCTGTACCTCTACAAAGCCACCATTCGCCCATGCATGAAGTATTGTCACATTTGGTCTCGTGTATCTGCTATTTGTCTCTCACTCCTGGACAGGGTTCAAAAAAGAGCCGCCAACCTGAAAGGTCCTGAACTGTCAGCTAAACTTCAACCTCTTTTCCTCGTCCTATTGTACGAGTATTCTTTTTTTTTTACATGGCGGCCACCACTTATCAAGGCCCGGAAGCGGGGATAAGGGTTATTGCGTGTACAGTAATCAATGAGATAGTATCATAGTAATCATTAGTATTGGATATTTACTTAAGAGAGCGGTTTGTCAGGAATTTGTTTATGTTGGACTTGAAGACATCCAAGTTGTAGTCAGGTGGGAAACAGGCAAACGGAAGAGAGTTCCACAGTCGTATACTTCTCAGAAAGAAGCTCTGCTCATGGAATCTACGTTTGGATTTAGGCACAGATATAGAGTGAGAAACATTAACGACAGTAGTTTCAGCTAGACGGGTGCTTTTCGTGAAAGATTGGCGAGGGGGGACCAGAGATTGGAGCTCAGGCGAGCACTTGTCATGGAAATAACGATAAGATAGAGACAGGCTCGCAGCGTCTCTTCTGTGGGAGAGAGGTTGCAGGGAAGAGAAAAGGGCATCTCCAACTAAGCCACGAAGTCTATTTTGTACTCTGTCAAGGAAGGATAGGCTGTTTTAGCAGCTCCTGCCCAGATATGGCAGCAGTACTCCATCCTTGGACGTACTTGGCTTTTATACAGATAGAGAATTGCATATGTAGTGAGATATCTTCTGGAGCGGTAGAAGGATCCCACCATTTTCCCAGCGTCCTTGACAACAGACCTGATGTACGTGTTCTATCTCTGATCAGGAGTAAAGGTCAAAGCCAGAAGCTTGTCAAAACATAGAGTCTCCCCAAGACGAGAGCCATCCATTCCAATTGATGCCAAATGGGGATCAGAGCGTTGATGATGTAAAGATAGAAGCTCGGTTTTAGATGCATTAAATGTAACAGCCACCTCTTCACCCACTGTACCACACGCTCAAGATCAGAGGAGAGAGAATCAGGAAAAACTTTGTCCTTTACGGCCTTTGATGTGTTGCCGTAGATGGTCGTGTCATCAGCATAGATGTCAACGAATGATTTAAGTATATGATTTGGGAGATCATTGATGTAGATCAGGAAGAGAGTATAGCCCAGGATGGACCCCTGAGGGACTCCAGCATTAATACTGTGGGCCTCTGATTTCTGCCCATCAACCACTACTCTTATGAACCTATTGAGAAAACATTTCCAGTGATATCGTAGCTGGAAATCTTGTGAAGTAGGCCCTTATGCCATACCTTATCGAAGGCCTTTGATATGTCAAGAGCAATTGCTCTGGAAAAGAAACCTTTGTCAAGAGATTCACTAATCTTACGAGATATAACCGTTAGAACATCTGCTGTAGATCTTGCGGAGTGGAAACCATATTGCATGTCACTAAGAAGGTTGTTTCTGTTGAGGTTGTTGACTACTTCTTTATTTTATATAGATTCCAACAAATTACTCATGACAAACAGGAGACTTATTGGTCTGTACTGAGAGGGAGATGACTTTTCGCCTGAATTTTTAAATACAGGGCATACTGATGAGGTTTTCCAGCGTGTTGGAAAGCACTTCTTAAGGCAACATTTAAACAGTTTTGCAAATATGGGCGCAAGTTCTGGTTGGAGCTTTTTCAGCACTATAGCTGGAATGCCATCAGGGCCAGTTGCTTTACTGGAATCAAGGTTCTTGATTAGCTTGGCAACCTCATGCACAGATATTTGTATGTTGCATAGCATGTTGTCTGTTATAGAAGGATACATGGGGAGTTGATGGCCTTCGTCGCATTGGGTAGAATTAGCTGCAAAGTTCTTGGCAAATAGTTTGGCCTTGTCTGATGCTGACGAGATGACCTTAGGTCCATTGATGATGGTTGGGATAGAACGCACGCTTCTGTTCAAGATCCTGTTTGCTAGTTGCTAAGACTGGTGGGAACCAAGCCGCTTCTCAGCTACTTTGGATTTGACGGACTGAGCATATAGTTCTCTTGCATTTTTTATTACTCTTTTACAGCGGTTGCTGGCAGTCCTGAAAGTCGCCTTAGTCTCAGTACATCTATTACGTTGGTAGCTATGGAAAAAGTGATTTCTGTGCGCGATGGAAGCGGCACATTCTGGGGAGAACCATGGCTGGCTGTTAGGTTTTTGTTGGAATTTTTTGGATGGTATGAATCGGTCTATGCCTAAAATTAACCATTCGGTCAGGTCTGATACTATAGAGGACACATCCTTTTTAAACATGGAATGCAAAGGTAGATCAGCTATGAATGTACAGAAACTATCCCAGTCAGCCATAGCGTATCTATATACTGTACAGTGGAGAGATCTGTCTGAAGACTTATTACATTTCATTTTATCTTAACTGATACAACCAAGTGGTTGTAGAGTATAGAGTATATGCTCCGACGAACTACGAGCCCTTGTATTCCTCGACGTAAATACCCCTGGTCAAACTCGACAAGCAGCAAAGTCCCACCCCATATACTGTAGAGATCCCTAGATGTGAGAAAGCCTTCTACTCTAATGGTTTATTCGCAAGAACTGCTAGACTCTGGAATTTTCTTCCGGATTCCTTCTTCTACAACTGTTCTGACATGCAAAGGTTCAAGTGTAATGTGAATAAACATCTTGCTGCACAACTCCCTACATAGCATCCCTGCAAATTATGTGTCTGATAGTACTCCTCTACATCAATGTGTCACTGTGTCTTGTTTGAGGTAAAATTGTAATAAAAATAAGTGGCATATCCGTCCAATAATAGGTTCTTACGGCCTGGGATAAGTATTGACACATTAAATACGTGTAAGTTTGTTCAAAAGATACCTTTAAGCAATTAGAAATATCCATGCTATTCTCATATAATAAGGAAGATCATTTATAGATGGATTGATAGAGCGGTAGTAACGATTGGCGGATCAGGGGTCAAAAAATTACCTCATCTATTAAGCGGAAAATAAGAGTAACAAACATTGAATTCTGGCTTCTTTGCTGCCAATTGTATCGTGAAGTATATATGAAAAACTGCTTGTACCTGAAAGCTCAAATTAGCGTGGGACGGATGAACGATATAGGTTAGCATAAAAGGCTGCCTAAGCCGTTTATTTTCCCCGCTAACAGTCATCAAGATCTGAATGTATATCTGTTTCTGACAACTGTTCTACAGCTAATAAATTCTCCATTCAAATGAAGCCTCATTTCTAAATGAATTGATTGAGAGGACAATGATTATGAAGGGTGCCATCCATGATGTATATCATAAGATCATGAACGCCACACATTACACGATTAATCCAACATTATGTGATTATATTACTGTGATAAGATATTATTGTAATTTTCATTATTTACGTATTCTTGTGTCTGTCTTGATAGAAAATAATGATTAATTCATAAGAGATATTAAAAAAAAAACGTGTAACGCGGAATAAAAACAGTCTATGTCAGTTGATAAAAGAAAAAAATCATGTTTAAAATTTCTAGATGATCTCGAAATAAAATGTTCAATATAATCAATCGATTCTTTGATTTTTTTGTTACCGCAGCCTATTTTTGGGTAGGCATTTCGTATACAACCGTTTTGTTGCTGTTGGCATGGCTACGGATAAGGGTTGATGAATGGACGGTGGTCACCAAGACAATAGCATAGTGATCGTCTTCAGATGTATCTTGCCATGACCGGGTAGAAGTATTAAATAATTCTCAATGGTATTCTTAGTATTATCTGCATTAAGGATTGAACCTTCAACCCCCATATAAGTTTCATTTACACTTGAAATGTATCTAGGGCCTGTGGCGTAACAAATAAAGTACTAGATACAATTCAGTAGTAAGTGCCACTCTGCTGAAAAGTTCAATAATCATAATACTGAGAATACCATGGTACATTAAGACTTTTATCCGATGATAGAACCTCATAGATTAAATAAGGGGTTCTGTTCGTAATTCTGTGCAGATACCCGACTTCGATAGAAATATCTACATGAAGAAAGTCGGAGATTGCATCGGCCGAAACATTGTGCGAATAAAACTCAAGATGAGAACAGTAGTCCAGATAATCGAAATAATACAATGTCAACAACTAATAATCGATAATATGCAACCTCCGACCTTTTTCGTATGTATCTTTTCGAACTCGGGTTTTTTTTCTATCGAACTCAGGAATTTCGAACGGAACCCTTTATTTAATTAGCGGAGGTAGCATGCTCTCGTTCCATCAGCCATGACTATATGGAATTCTTAATTAATTCGCAATTGCATTTTGAGTGTCGCCTGCAGTGAAAATTGGACTTTCGACTTCCAAAAGAGTATAACTTATAATTAAATTTTACCTAGTACTTTAACCACCATGTCTGAAGAACGCCGGAGTTTACATCAACCGGAATATTGTGCGAATAACACTCAAAATGAGAACAGTAATCTGCACAATCCAAACGATACTAATTATCAATCATCATCGCAAAAATTCAAAAACATAAAACAAAAGAATATGAAAAAATATTCAATGGCCATTTTTTTTTGGGGGGGGGGGTGGTATCATTATTTATATTCGTTTTCTTCGAAATATGTATTACTATTTATCTTAATAAAGACAATAGTTCAAAGAGAAACAATATAAATAGCGAAAAGATTGTATTTGCTTACGGGGGTTGGATGTTAAACTAAGTCATTTTAATGTGTGAAAAGCCAGTTTTCCAAAAGTGAGCACCCTGGATTGACACAGAAATCAACCATTAACCCAGCCGAGAAGGATATCTTCTCCTTCAAGTGAAGACAGAAAAGATAATCAGTTTTGATCCCAGTTCGCAGACCAGGATGCACAAGTAAGACCGGTAACCTTTTGTTTCATGTACATACAAATATCGCTTCAAGCTTAATTATAATTTTTTTTTTTTTGATTGGACGAAAGATTCTGACGTCAAATTAAATCTGGCATCCGGATCAGCGTACTGAATGTTTCAACCCGACTTTTCCGATTACGTTTATAAGAAAGTTATCGATTGTTGTCGGCTTGTCTTATAAACAAACGTTTTGTTTATGAATACTATCGCATTGAAAGCGTTATTGCTCGCTGTCGTCGATTTAATATTTCTCTCTCTGTGTGAACTAACTTAACAAAGAATAAAGGTATCTATTACTAATAGAAAATTTGTATTATAACACTGAAGCGGAATCTTAATGATTCTTCTATTAATGCACTTTCGCACTATCTTTTGAAGCTCAACTCAGTTTATCTGTTTGTTACTGAAGCCGAAGCTATTCTAGTACTTTTATTGAAAGTTATATGGAAATCTGCCCTCTTGGAACAGATAAAAAAAACTTTTTTAGAACTGTAGTGGAAACGATGCTGCTTTATCGTTCACCAACATGGAGTAAAACACTTCGAAGTTAGTTAGATGGAAATTACACTAGAATCCTCCGGATAGTGTTTAATTTAAACCGGAAAACACACCAAACCATTAGCTTATTGATATATATATATATATATATATATATATATATATATATATATATACGATGAAAGTAAAAATAAAATAGATCAACCCCATAATTTATTATACCATACCTGTTCACACTGAAACACTTATCACAATATTCTGTTGATCTATATTAAAGAACCTTGTTAAACTGTGTGACATATTTCCATTCTATGGAGGTCAGGCGCGAACGAACACCCCATAATTTTATTATACAATATTTCTTCAAACTGAAACATAATTATCACAGTATACTTACGCAGATAGATATGAAAAGTCTTTATTAGAGTTTGTGCCTATTTCCATTCTTTGGAGGCAAGGCGCGAACGCAGACCCCACAATTTTATTATACCATCCCTATTTAAGTTAAAATATACTTATCAAAGTATTATTATGTACATCTTTATCAAAAACACTTGCAAACGTTTTTTTTTTTTAGTTTTTAAGTTTTTTATTTCCATACTTTGTGGACCAGGCGCGAACACAGACCCCACAATTTTAATGAACCACTGTTCTGCCATATCAAACATACCCATTCCTGTGTCTCGATACATCTTCTATCATTATATGTAATCAGTTTTTAAAATAGTCAACCATATAAGAGCCTATTCGTGACCAGACACACACACACACACACACACACTCAGATGTTCAGCTTTATATTATACTAGCAAAAGTACCCGTCGTTGACTGGGTTCAAAAACAGCCTACAGAAAATGGACTCTGATTTATTAAAGTATGATAGGTTATGAAAAGGCAGGGTTGTAAAGAGATAGCTTCGAATTCGGGGGCATCAAAACCAAAGCAAAATATGATGAAAGTAAAAATAAAATAGATCAACCCCATAATTTATTATACCATACCTGTTCACACTGAAATACTTATTACAATATTCTGTGGATCTATATTAAAAAAAACCTTGTTAAACTTTGTGACATATTTCCATTCTATGGAGTTCAGGCGCGAACGAACACCCCATAATTTTATCATACAATATTTCTTCAAATTGAAGCATAATTATCAAAGTATACTTACGCAGATAGATATGAAAAGTCTTTATTAAAGTTTGTGTCTATTTCCATTCTATGGAGGTCAGGCGCGAACGCAGACCCCATAATTTTATTATACCAGCCCTATCAAAGTTAAAACATACTTATCAAAGTATTATTATGTACATCTATATCAAAAACACTTATAAATGTTTTTTTTAATTTTTAAATTTTTTATTTCTATAGTTTGTGGACCAGGCGCGAACACAGACCCCACAATTTTAATGAACTACCGTTCTGCAGGATCAAACATACCCATTCCTGCGTCTCGATACATATTCTATCATTATATGTAATCAGTTTTTTAAATAGTCAGCCATATAAGAGCCTATTCGTGATCAGACACACACACACACACACACACAAACACACACACATTCAGCTTTATATATATATATATATATATATATATATATATATATATATATATATGTTCAAGCACGTCTGATTTAACATGACAGAGTTATCCTTTTTTCCGATGTTTCTGGATAGCTTTTCTATTTGCCGAGGCTTGTTATATAAAATGGCGCCCAAAAGTTGTTGTTCGGCGATATTCTTCTCAAGCGTTTTCTATCGGTGCATTCGATTATCATCAGGAGCGATTGTTTTTTTTTCTTTTTCTTTTCCATCTACTCCCTACTACCGAACTAAAATAAAACTACACAGCTATAAGAAAGTGACAGAAAACAAAGTCAAAAAACATTTTTATTGTTTAGGACTTTAGATTTTTTTATAAAAATAACATTATACATTCGTATCACACAAATAAAGAAAATCAAACCTTTCCTAAATAGAGAATTATGAAATTAATATGTACTAGCGGGACCTGTGGAATTTCCGCAGGTGACTCATTCATATGTAATATATTGATGTTGGCATTCTGTAAATATTCAACGTAATTGGAGACGCTCTTATATTATTGCACCTATTTAGTTAAAACTGCTAAAGTATTTATCCAAACTAGCATGGACGCCCGGCATAGCCAGGTCGTAAATAATATATTTTATTTCTTGCAGCTTTCGTATATGTTATTATAGAGTTAATGTTCTATCGATTTTTATATATTATAAAGTTTAGTTCTTTCAGCTATAATCGAAACCAGAACCAAAACTTATGAAGAATTCTTGATTAAATTATTCATGAAAAAACAGGATTAGCAAGGTGCCATCAGCTAAAATCGAAACCGAAACCAAAATTATGAAAAATTCTTAGTAAAATTATTTATAAAAAAATTAAATGACTTGAGTGCCATCAGCTAAAAGCGAAACCGAAACCAAAACTTATAAAGAATTCTTGGTAGAATTATTTATAACAAGAAAGGAAAGTACATAACAATTAATCGACCCGGATGTAAGCGTGACACAGAAAATAACACACACACTATCGTATTAAGATATAGATCACAAAAAATAATTAATAGAAACACAAAAAGAATTATCAGTGGGAACACTGCTCATTCATCGAGTCAATCAGTTTGCTTTTATACGAGAAACTGTTTCTGACACTGCTACTGTTATATCATCATCGGCTTTCAGACGGTTTCTGGTTTTTGTCTTTATTGCTACTAAACATGAAAACCCTGATTCATAGAAGTACGTAGTGACAAAACAGACAAGCACTTGGAGTAGAACGCTGAACGCCGAGGAAGCAGTGGAAATGAATATGTGAGTATTATCCAAAAACTAACACCAAATTTTTCATTGAAGATCAATCAGTTCTTGGCTGCCATCTTTCATTTTTGACAGTTCCGTGGTAAAAGACATTATCGATCTCTCTGTCGGAATCATGTCTTGTAAAAAGACATGCTACAGTCCGAAAAGAAAAAGTTATTTTTAAATTATCAGGTACTTCAATTATTTGCCCCCAACTATATAATTTTTTTTTTTTTACCCTCTAGGGCTAAAATTACATTTGGTTGAAAACCTCTGTACTATTACCGAAGCAAATTTTATTGTTATTTTAATCTAAAAGTGACTCTTTTGGGGGATCCAGATTTTCCTCATTAAAAACGAACATTGTGCCGAAATTGTGGTAAATGGAAACACTGCATTGGCCTTTAATCAAACCTGAGACATTTGGCAATTATTTTTATACCAGTTGATCGCGCCGTAATTCGTTATACATCCGTTTTTGAAACGTCAAAGTATTTGCTATGAGGATTTACCCATTTCTCCGTAATGGAATCTTCTAAACATATCCCTCCTCCGCGTTTAATACTTTCGTGGTGAATTATTGCGATCCCAACATCGGAATCACTCCGACAGAAACTGAGCAATTTCGGTGGCTTTTTTGTTGTCGGGCTGATGATATACAATAAAGCCCCGGGATACGGCATAAAAAATTAGTAACAAAATTTAGTACAGTATATAATACACATGTATATAATCAAATTATAAATAACACCGTAACGCGGGGCAAATACCGTAACCAAGAGCCCGAAAAATATCGTGTTCTACATCGTAACCTGAAAAAAGCGAATCCTAGGGCCACCGTATCCCGGGATTCTAAGGTACATATGTATAGACTCCTATAATTTTTTTTTGTATATTGATATTCATATGGAAAACCCTATTTGTCTATTTATTTAAAAAGATAATACAACTTTCTTATATATGAATCGTGGAATTGCATTCATTTGCAAAAAATCTAACTAATTTGCATATTCTTTTAAACATTCATTTTAATTAATTCCCTATTAGAGTTGTCGGTTTTCTTATGGAATGATTATCTTTAGTTAACTATTACGTGTAATTATATTCATGCAGATATTCTACATGATTTATACTTACGTAATATTTGCGTAAAAAGCTTATAGTAAACACAAACTGATTTATATATATATATATCTGAAATTTTTTTATACAAATATTGATGGCTACATATGTGCATATATGTTTCTGTAATCACCCGCGTTGGGGGATTACGTCTTCAGGCCAAGAATTATCGTCGAGAACTGATATTTCAAACAAAAACATTTTCTTATTTCGTTTTCAAAGTTAGAATGTAACATGGATGGGGGTTATGAACGGGGGGAGGACAAGTGAGGTCTTTGAAGATAATAAACATCTTTTTTATTTCCCTTTTTTTATATTCCCTTTTTTTAAAAGTTTATCTATCCCATCTTTTGGTTTTTATGGCACAAGGTACTTGAGAATGCAATATTTTTGTCTTGCGGTCTGTAAATTAAAGACATTTACATGGGAATTAAGTACTGACCGGTATCGTTCAATCCACACACACACACAGACACACAGACACACACACACACACACACACACACACACACACACACACACACACACACACACACTAGAAGCAAACATACGCTTATATCTATACTCAAGAGTGTTGTAATTTATTCACACACAGTCACACACACGCACTGGAAACAGGCCATACCTATATCGACACAGGAATAAAATTAAAATTCAAAATTCAAAATTAAAATAAATTAAATAAATAAACAAAACAAAACAAAACAAAAATAAAACAAAACAAAACAAAACAAACAAACCAAAAACAAAAATAAAATGCCGAAAGTTATCAAACTCCTCACGCATACATATATATAAGTACACGTATATATACCCATACCTTGATACAACCGCGCCTATATACACATACACACATATACATATACATAGACATATAATGCTCATATACAGTTATAATATGTTTACATCTCTACCTACATACACAGTTATATCAATGCATGGACGCTCAAACACAGATATCCATGTACACACCTGGATACCATACATCATGACTGTTATTATATCAAAACTAATATTAATCGCGCTAACAATCCTAGTAATAATAATTCTTATAATATTGATCATACTAATGACACCACCAATACCAATAATAAGACTGTCGATTGGGAACCCCAAAACCTGTGGACCCCACTCATCAAAGGCTGTAAATGACAAAGTTCTCTCTGATTCTCTCTCCTCTGATCTCGAGCGCGTGGTTCAGTGGGGGAAGGCGTGGCTGGTTACCTTTAATGCATCTAAAACCAAACTCCTAATCCTTACATCATCAACGCTCTGATCCCCATCTGGCATCAATTGTGATGGATGGCTCTCGTCTGGGAGAGGCCCCGTGTTTTGA
Organism: Euprymna scolopes; assembly: GCF_053919585.1. Lineage (NCBI taxonomy): Eukaryota > Metazoa > Mollusca > Cephalopoda > Sepiida > Sepiolidae > Euprymna > Euprymna scolopes. Next base: position 23,874,254 of record NC_136483.1, on the reverse strand, counting down.
CAAGCTTCTGGGTTTGACCTTTACTCTTGATCTGAAATGGAACACGTACATCAAGTCTGTTGCCAAGGTCGCTGGAAAGATGGTGGGATCCTTCTACCGCTCCAGAAGATATCTCATCACTGATGCAATTCTCTATCTATCTAAAAGCCAAGTACGTCCAAGGATAGAATACTGCTGCCATATCTGGGCAGGAGCTGCTAAAAACAGCCTATCCTGCCTTGACAGAGTACAAAATAGACTTCGTGGCTTAGTGGGGGATGCCCTTTTCTCTACCTTGCAACCTCTCTCCCACAGAAGAGGCTTTGCGAGCCTTTCCTTGTTTTATCGTTATTTTCATGGCAGGTGCTCGTCTGAACTCCAATCTCTGGTCCCCCCTCGCCAATCTTTCACGAAAAACACCCGTCTAGCCGAATCCACTGTGAAAATTTCCCCCCATTCTTTATCTGTGCCTAAATCAAAACGTAGATTCCATGAACAAAGCTTCTTTCTTAGAACTGTACGCCTGTGGAACTCTGTTCCGTCTGTCTGCTTCCCACCTGACTACAACTTGGATGTGCTCAAGTCCAACGTTAACAAATTCCTAATGAACCGCCCCCTTAAGTAAACACTTCATCAAATCTCCACACTAACATAATGTACTTGTAATAACCTTTATTCCTGAGTGGCTTCCGGGCCTTGATAAGTGGTGACCACTGTGTAAAAAAAAAAAATGAATCATTAAATTCCTTTTTGAGCCACATGTCTAAACTATTTTATGTGAAACTAAATAATGGGTAATTCTACATTCCATTTTCAATAACATATCTGTATTATTTATTTTTAACTCATAATCGGAAGTCTCCTGAATCTTAATTCAGAACCTATTTCTAAACCTAGATTACCAAGTTCAATTCTCGATCTATCCTATCTCATTTTGACTTACAAGAACAGGCGACTTGTAACAACAGGTCCATTTTCCTTTTGGCGGGGGACCAAAAGCCAATTAAATTTATTTCATGTTTTATATCATTAATCTAACTAGTTAATATGAGGATTAATTATCAATTTAAAAAATTAAATTAATTATCAATTTAAAAAATTAAATTAATTATCAATTTAAAAAATTAAATTAATTATCAATTTAAAAAAGAAATCAATAAAAAAAATAATTCAATTGAAGTTTAATTCATTCCTGCTCAGTAGATGGAAAATATTTTCATCTTGTAACTTGCAAAATACTTGCTCTTATAGGTTGTGAAAGGATGAAAACAGATGCTAATATAGAATTTACCCATAGAAATGGCGTCACGCGCTCCCTTGCGTGTGATCAGTTATTTGAAACTCTTTAAACTATGAAGTTAATGTTGGAAAACGGGGTTCGTTTATTACTAGGCCCGCCCGGTTAAATTATACGTTTAGAAATGCTTAGCCTTTTACAAAGGTTGTTGGTACATATTACATCCGTTAAAATATACACAAACGGTCTATTAAAACATTTATGGGTGGAAGAATTGAGTAAACCTATCTTTGCTATGTGATCCATGTTGCCAAGGTTGGTAATATCCGTCTCAACTTTTGATATTTAATAAACCGTGCTGCAGACGAATGAGAAACAAATTAATCCTTACAATTTGATTGATCTTTTGTGCCGAACAATAACCCGCATCGCTATATATCTAAGGTTGACAATAAGGTGCTTGCCGATTTTTTTATTTGGATTTCTAATTATGTATTTTCAAATAAGTTTTCGTTAGAATATCTTTATTTTGCATATCATTTGAAATAGCATTTTTCGCTTTATCTAATATTTTAAATTAAAATTGCGTTAAAACGATTATGCCTTATTTTTAGAACGTTGAATACAAGAGGGAAAAAAGCAAATTCGCACAATATATATATATATATATATATATATATATATATATATATATATATATATAAAACACACACACACATACACACACCAGTATATACATTCCAGTCACCACGAGCGTATACATACATACACAACATACATGCATATATACCCAGACACCCAGACATTTTTGTAATATACATTATTACAATCATCGTATACGAGACAGCCTATGTTAATAGTTCAGATATATATATATATATATATATATATATATATATAAATATATATATATACATTTATATACACACATATACACATATACACATATATATATACACACATGCACACAGATACATACATAAATACACTTATACATACATATTTACACAAAATACAGACAGACACACACACACACACACACACACACACACATATATATATATATATATGTACACTGTCACCAAATGATACATCCAAAATAGAAATAGAAATGAACTCATTCACTACATAATTCTCCTTTCTATTAGCTTCGACTAAGCCTCTTAATTGAGCATTGTCAACATCCGATGACCTACCACTACGCTCAGCAACTTCAAAACTCTCGTCGCCAATCATTGCGCTGTGCGTTCAGTAATGGTTCCTGGGTCAAACGCTTCGTTGATATCATGAGCTGTTTCAGCAACTTTTCGCTCCGGCTTGAATTGAAGTAAGAATATTGTGCGAATAATAACTTATCACGTGAATTCTTAAATACAGGCAAACTGATGAGGTCCTCCATGGAGTCGGAAAGCACTTCTCCTTAAGGCAGCGCTTAAACAGTTTCGTAAGTATGGGAGCAAGTTCTGGTTGAAGCTTTTTTAACACTATAATTGGAATGCCGTCAGGGCCAGTTGCTTTACTGGAATCAAGGTTCTTGATTAGCTTGACGACCTCATGCAAGGATATATGTAAAAAATGGAATTAAATTAAGGTTATCTATATCCGAACAATAGAAAATATTAAACATTATTGTAAAATAGGTTAGTCGAAAATTAGGTTAGAGAATTCTTCTTTGCAAGCATGTGTGAACGATGCACGTGTTTTGGGTATGCAGTGACGTCATGGATAAGAGATGAGTTCTCAATATAGTTTGAGCTTTAGAGAGAGTCAGGGTCAGTCAGAGTAACAGTCAGTGCCAAGGCAGGGTCGAAAGAGGGTCGGACAGAGCTGAGATGAGTCAGAAGTAACCCACCTTTGTAGGCGAAAGGTTGCAAGTTGAAATAATGTAAGACTTTGAATTCCTTGATGCGAAGCCATTGACCGGTCAAGAAATAAGAGGCGTCATCATCATTTTGTAGCAACTGTCTTGAGTTATGTCATTCAACAAACAAGTTGTTGTGAATTTGTATTATAAAAACTTGTGTTCGACTCATCTGTATAAAGAACTTTGTGTATAAAATTCATATAAGTAATGTGTCTATCATCTTAAGAATGTTCCCCCCAGCTATTATAAGTAATGTCTGGTTCCTTCTTTATGATAAAAGAACTGATAACCATCATCTAAAAAATGTATGTGTTAAAGAAAGATAATGTTTATAGAAACACTCCCAGAAATGTCAATCTCCCTTCTATCTATCTCTTCTATATTATTGTGTCTTACATGTTCCCGGCTCTGTATTAGAATGTACCCTGTCTCTCTTTATATATACGCGATATGTCTATCTCACTAATATGAACACTCTAAGACGAACACCCAATAACAAATATATAATTCGTCATCTTCATAACACTGTAAATTTACCCTTGTCCGTTCGTTCGTCTGTTCATCCGTTCGTCTGTCCGTACTTTTCTCAATAACTACGCCCTTGGAATTTTTTGAAATTTTGACAAGCATTAACCATGATATGAGTAAAAAATAACAGAACAGATTTTCCGGAAAAACTCTCGTTGCTCCCCACCCCTAGGATTGCCTTTCGGGTTAAAATGACTAAAATTGACACTTTTGAGCTTATTAAAAAACAACGGATTCTTTGGATTTTCATAAAACTTTCTGAAAAGTTGTAACTAACTGATTTCTATATCATTTTTTTTTACACAGTCGTCACCACTTATAAAGGCCCGGAAGCCATTCAGGGATAAGGGTTATTGCAAGTACATTACGTTAGTGTGGAGATTTGATTAAGTGTTTACTTAAGGGGGCGGTTCGTTAGGAATTTGTTAACGTTGAACTTGAAGACATCCAAGTTGTAGTCCGGTGGGAAGCAGGCAGACGGAACAGAGTTCTGTTTGTCTCGACTTCGGGATAACTCTTAGCTGTGCTCCAGGGGTTCTTTTAGGGTTAATATAAACACTCCAGTTTTGAGACTATTTTACCATATTTGCCCAAACTTTTCTGTGTATGTCTACTTAGCAGTTTTGCATGGTGCTGAAAAATTTAAATATGTTAAGGCCTTGGGGACGTTTTCGGCTAAATGTGAGGGTGCAAATGATAGTCATAATCATTTCCTTTTTTCCATGGTGCAAAACTCAAATTTACATATGCTAAGGCCTAAAACTGTACTATTTGTTCAATTTCACCAGAATTTGACGTCCCCTGGGGACTTATGGGGCTAAATGGGGGGGGGCAATGCTCAACTTAGTAACTTTTTATGCCTCGTTCACTGTACACTCACGGAGGACCATGTATGCTTCACTTGTTTTTTTTTTTTCTAATTCAACTCAAATAAACATATTGCTATTTAGGTGGATGTCTATAGAAGACTATGTAGGAAGTTGAGCAGCGAGGTGTCGGTTCAGATTTTATTTATACTTCTTCATGTTAGAGCAGGAAACAGGAAGGGAATTCCAAAGTCTAGCAGTTCGAAGGAAAAATACTATTAGAGTAGATAGGTTTTCCGGCATTTATGGACCTCAACTGTGAAGAGATGGGACTTTGCCATTTGTTCATCAACGTATGTACGACGAGGGGTTACAAGAGCTATAGGTTCGTCTGAGTACATCACATTAAAGTACTTGTAAAACAGGAACAGGGATGCACCATTGCATCGATAGTACAGAGGTTGGAGCTTGGTTGATAGTTCGGAGTCTACTGTTATATAGGGAGTTAGTGTTTATACGTGGCCGCGATTGTACTACACTTATTAAACGTATGTGTGTATATATATGTGTTTATGTTTGTGACGTATTTGTGTAGCTGAGAAGTTCTATATATGTGTATACTGTTGCATCATGAAGTGTTTGAATGTGTGTACGTGACACTAATAGATGTCCGTGTGTTCTTATCATAAACGGACCATATGCATGTGTGTACGTTGTGTAACGGACTGTTGGTCTTGTTTTCTAAATGTGTATTTTACGGCCCGTGATTCGTCTCATATAGTGATGTTGATGCGTGTTTGTCAGAACATATAACAACATATATATAACGACATACCTGTTTCTGCTATTGTTTTCTTCTGGGAGTTTCTTCAACTATCTTGGGGAGCCGGACCTGCTTTAAGGGAGCCGCTTCCCAAGACAGACCAAAACGATGTGCGCTTTTATATATTTTATTCACTCCCTGGTATTCGTCGTAGCAGAAATGGTGTGACCGACGATCGTTGGCTTGGATAATTAAAGATTAGTATTTAATGCAAAAATGAACACAAATTTAACCATATTCAAAAGCACTTATTCTAAGTCAGCAGGCTATAACGTTTGTCCGTTTTTAACGGGGTAAAGCGTCTAGTTTTATATATATATATATTTTACATGGAGGTCACCACTTATCAAGGCCCGGAGGCCACTCAGAAATAAGGGTTATTGCGTGTACAGTAATCAATGAGATAGTATTGTAGTAATCATTAGTATTGGAGATTTGATAGAGTGTCTTACTTAAGGGGGCGGTTTGCCAGGAATTTGTTTATGTTAGACTTGAAGACATCCAAGTTGTAGTCAGGTGGGAAACAGGCAAACTTTAGAAGTTAAAAAACATCTCTTCTTTTTATAGATAACAGAACGAAAAAGGATGTCACAAAGTTATTGTAAAAATTCTACTACAAAATGTAATAGTTATCAATATAGACTTTTAGAATCCTCTGTTCTACGGCCTTGCCGAATGTAGGGTTTTATAGAAACATCCTCTTTTACCTTAAAAAGAATTCATTAACACATGTGTGACGGATTAATTTTACACCTGCAATATATTTAAAACAGCGATTGCTGAAAACATCATGATTAAATGTGATTCGACATTTTCTTTAATAATAATAGTGAGCTATTGTTTACGTTTGACACAACCGCTGCCACTTGCATTTATCTGTACAAACCATAACTATGGTTGTGTTTAAGCCAAAATAAGACATAATTTCAATAAGATGGCCAAGTGCAGTGTAAATAAATAATTTGATGACGTGTAACATAAAGCTAATGGACGCACTTTTTTTTTTAAGTCTTTGCAGCTTTTTTCAACTAACTTTGCAGATTGTTATCGCCTTGACACCAAGCTATCATTAAATAAAATAACATTTACACAAAAAATTTCCCCTTCTACATTTTTAAATATATAGCTTTTTTAATATTTACTATAATGTTGCATGTTAAATGGAAACCCCCTTTCCAAATCTTTAAATGTACAACCTTTCCTGGTAGCCGAGGGTCCAATCGATAATAATCCGTACAAATAGTTGAAAAAAGACGACAAGATCAACTTTAGTAATGGGGAGTTCCAATTGTTCAGATACACCCTAACATGGTTTAGCGGACCTGAACAATGCTGATCCTAGCCTTTAGATTTCATCTTTTCAGTTTTTCACACTTTATTTTCCGGTGATAAACATATTCAGATTACAAAAAAAAAAAAAAAAAAAAAAAATTAGCGGACCTGAACAAAGCTGCAACTACCATCTCCTTTTTTATTTTTCACTTATTCGTAAATTTTTCAGACGATTATCAACGCTTACAGGCTTAAATTTGGAATTATAACATTCTACTACACTGAACACCGACTTTTTGGCCACTCACTTGCATTTAGATTTGTCCTTTCCAATTTTTCCCAAATTTCTACGACATTGATCATAGATTACACGTTTAGCTTTCACATTACCAAAATACCTTTGAAAAATTGTATACACTTTATCAACAGAAAAGGGAAACATTTAACATTTTAACCTGACAGAATGGTTAATTGTAGGTATAGACCGTTTCATACCCTCGAAAAAATTCCAGCAAAAACCTAACAGCCGGCCGCGGTTCTCTCTGGAATGTGCTGCTGCCATTGCGCATAGAAATAAATTTTTCCATTGCTTCCAACGTAATAGATGTACTGAGACTAAAGCCGCTTTCAGAACTGCCAGCAACCACTGTAAAAAAGTAATAAAGAACGCAAGAGAGTTGTATGCTCAATCCGTCACGTCCAAAAATAGCTGAGCAGCAGCTTGGTTCCCACCAGTTTTGGCAAATAGCAAACAGAATTCTGAACAGAAGCGTATGCTCTATCCCAACTCTCATAAATAGACCTAAGGTAATCTCGTAAACAACAGACAAAGCCAAACTCTTTGCCAATAACTTTGCAGCTAATTCTAACCTTTGCGACTAAGGCTACCAACCTCCAATATTTCCTCCTGTATCAGAAAACATGGTATGTGATATACAAATATCTGGACGTGATGTTGCCAAGCTAATCAAAAACCTTGATTCCAGTAAAGCAACCGGCTCTGATGGTATTCCAATTATAGTACTCAAAAGACTTCAACCACAACTTGCGCCCATCCTTACAAAACTGTTTAAACGTTGTCTTAAGGAGAATTGCTTCCCGTCACCCTGGAAAATCTCATCAGTATGCCCCGTATTTAAGAATTCAGGTGATAAGTCATCTCCCTCACAATACAGGCCAATAAGTCTCCTGTGCGTCATGAGTAAGTTGCTGGAATCTGTGTTAAATACAGAAGTAATCAACCATCTTAGCAAAAATCACCTTCTTACTGACACGCAATATGGTTTCCGTTCTGCTAGATCTACAGCAGATGTGCTTACAGTTATATCTCATGGGATTAGCGAATCTCTCGACGGAGGCAACCTTTCTATGGTAATTGCTCTTGATATATCGAAAGCCTTTGATGGAGTATGGCATAAAGGTTTACTCCACAAGATCTCCAGCTACGGTATAGCTGGAAATGTCTTCTCAATTATTAAATCATTTCTCTCTGATAGGTTCATAAGAGTAGTGGTTAATGGGGAGAAATCAGAAGCTCTTCGTATTAATGCTAGAGTCCCTCAGTGGTGCATCCTGGGCCCAACTCTCTTCCTGATCTATATTAATGATCTTCCAAATCACATCCTTACATCATTCGTAGACATTTATGCTGATGACACTACGATCTATGGTAGCACATCTAAGATCGTAAACGACCAAGTTCCCTCTGATTCTCTCTCTTCTGATCTTGAGCAAGTGGTACAATGGGAAAAGAGGTGGCTTGTTACTTTTAATGCATCTAAAACCAAGCTTTTATCTTTACATCATCAACGCTCTGATCCCCATCTAGCATCAATTGAAATGAATTGCTCTCGCCTTGGGGCGGCCTAATGTTTTGACAAGCTTCTGGGCTTGACAATTACTCTTGATCTTAAATGGAACACATACATTAAATCCGTTGCCAAGGCCCCTGGAAAAATGGTGGGATCCTTCTATCGATCCAGTAGATAGCTCACTGCTGATGCAATTCTCTATCTATATAAGAGCCAGGTACGTCCAAGGATGGAATACTGTTGCCACATCTGGACAGAAGCTTCTAGAAAGTACTTATCCTGCCTTGATAGAGTTCAAAATAGACTTCGTAGCCTTGTGGGGGATGTCCTTTTCTCTTCCCTGCAACCTCTTTCTCACAGAAGAGATGTTGCGAGTTTGTCTCTGCTTTATCGTTATTTTCATGGCAGGTGCTCGGCTGAGCTCCATTCTATGCCCCCCTCGCCAAACTTTCACAAGAAACACTCGTCTAGCAGAAAACACTATCAATAGTTTCCCCCACTCTTTATCTGTGCCTAAACCTAAACATAGATTCCATGAGCAAAGCTTCTTTCTTAGAACTGCACGCATGTGGAATTGTCTTCCGTTTTTCTGCTTTCAAGCTGACTACAATATGGTTGTCTTCAAGTCTAACGTAAACAAGTTTTTGATAAGCCGTTCCATATAAGTTAACAAATTCACCGAATCGCCATTACTAACGGTTACTATATTGTCCAATTTCTACTGTACACTCTTTAACCCTTATCCTCGAGTGGCCTCTTGGCCTTGATAAGTGGTGATGCCTATGTAAAAAAAAGCACAGTTAGGGGCAGCACTAACAGCTGACGTGACAAAAGAAGTGTGTGTTCCATTTATTAGAACGATATCATTACACATTGATCCCCGACTATTACAGTCATTAAAAATACTACCTTAAATTTCTTTTTTAATCTGAAAATTAAGCCTGTACTAGATGATAATCGCCGGAAAAAATATGACAAAATGAAAAGGAAAATTTTAAAGGCTACGGGAGTCATTATTTACGTCCGCCGCAGTGTTTTGGTTGTTACAAAATGTGCTCTCCGAAATAAATGCATTAGGTTATGATTAGTTTTTAGTTCATTTTTTATTTTATTATACAATACAAGCGGACGGTAGCACCTGCTATCTAATAGGTCACATTACCGTACATTTATTTGACACGTTAGGTGAAAGTACCGAATAATCAAATCCCCATGCTAAGAATGGATTTATAGATACTAACGTTGTCACATTGTTACATTTCGTCGATGGGACAGAGGCTGAAGCTTAGATGACAGATTATATTGATTAACTATCGATTTAATATTAACTATCGATTTAATATTGGCTAACAATCGATTGATTATTGACTAAATATAGATTAACTATTAAATTTATATTGATTTAATATTAGTTAAATATTGATAAAATATTGATTTAATATGGATTAACTATTAATTAACACTTGATTAACTATTAACTATAAATTAAATATTAACTAGTGATGAGTATTGGTTAAGTTTGATTTATTGATGATTTAATATTGACTTTATATTGATTTTATATTGATTAACTGTTTATTTAATCTTGAATCACTATTGATTGAATAGTGATTGACTAGTCTTAGCCGGAAGTTACAAATCTTGATTGTCATGCAATTTTACCCAATTCTGGGATTAAATTAGAATTTACAAACAAACTGAAATCTGATTTCCTTCTTAAAAAAAAATTCATTGAACAAGTAACATATTTTGCCGACTGTTTTTCGTTTTTTCATTTTTTGTTTTTCTTTTCAGTTATTTTTTATTGTAATTCTTTTTTTTGTATTTGTTTTTGTTATTCGTTTTTGTTATTATTCTTTAAATTCTCAGATATAACCATTTGAATACGTTGACTAATCATAAGGGAATGTCATCGGCCTACGTGAGTTTGTTCACGTTTTATCTATTGCTCCCTCGCTGACCGTTTTATGTTTGTTTGATTGTTCAACCCCAGATTAACCCTTTTCTTTCCTAAAAAGAAAAAAAAAACACGATAATTGTAGACATTATCTGGCGTTACCCGATGTCAAATATTTTTTATGAATAACAAGCATTAGCAAAGACAGTTTGTGTGTTTACTCAAATCTAGCAGGGAGACCCGACCTTGTCCAGGATCGAATTAGGGATTTAGAATCAACGAATGTTCCACACTTCCACTACTTTACTGTAATCGAAATCGATGAAATTGCCCAATCGTCAATTTTAGTTGGAGACCCACCACGATGCACCGGAAGGTAGCTTCACGTGTCTCCCCGAGGGTTTTAGTCCATAATAAATTAAAGCCAACATTGCACTGTAGAGAATCTATGGTTTATTGTATAAAAATTATTTTATATAATGGCTTGAATTACAGTTTAAATTACAAAAGTCAACTATCATGCTTCTATTGCGCTCTAAACAGAAACATTCATTTCGAATGCGCCCGTGTGTTATCAGAATATCTACTGTTTCATTTCATACACCGGCCTTTCTGCTTGTGCGGCTATAAAACTTCTCAGATCCGCTTGTGATGTTAGGCTGTATCAGACTTTAATCTTTGGTCAAATCAGACTGTTTCTTTTTCGGAGTTTTTCAATTATCGATTTTTGATACTTTTCGGAGGCATTGCGATACAAAACCTATTTAAAATCACTGCTAGACACGGATAGTACATTTGTGTAATTTTTTTATAAAAATAGACCTAGCCGTTTTCGAGTCCATAGGGAAATCCCTCTCTCTCTCTCTCTCTCTCTCTCTCTCTCTCTCTCACACACACACACACACACACACACACACACACAAAATGCCTTATATATATATATATATATATATATATATATATATATATAAAGATTTCAAATTTTCTTGAAGATCTTTCTAAGAGCTTTGTTGTAAATCTTCATTACACTACAGCGACCACGCGCCTAAAACAATACCAAAGTAAAGGTATTTTATTCTCATTGCATCAGCATCGACACAGAATATATAATAATACGCAGCAGGCAGATTTTATTTACGAAAAATAAACCCTTTTTCTTATCTCATGATGGATATTTTGCTATCTGGAATTAAAAAAAATAAGTCAAGTTAAAATATCGAACGCTTTTTGCATCTTAACATGATTTCAAAAACAGTTTGCCTGTTTGTTCTAAATTTTACATTACTGAAATTCGAAACTCTACCGTTTGACCAGTAGCCAGAATGTATCACCACTATTACCAACTATCTAGAGAACTCAATTTCGTTTTTACAAAGAACTGTATAACACCATACAATTATGTGTTGATTATCAGTCCGTAGCAGCAGTTTATAGGGCAATACTATCGACGACTGAACTAAAAACGCAATAATAAAGATAACCAGAAACTTTCTTAATTTTTGCATAATCATCTTTTCACCTGGTTAATCTGTGTATCGAGTAATTCTACTGATAAGCATTTGCAAATGCCAGCGTTTGTCCTCATCCTCAAGAGAAGTGAAAAAAAAATACATCAGCAATTTTTTTCTTAATTTTCTATATTATATATTTTCTTAGTCTGCTTATTTATTCCATCTTTTCTTTGAAACTACTGATACGATCTGGTTGAAATTTTGTGTGGATCTTTGTTATGGGAATGTGCAGCGAACTAAATGTTATGGTGCCACTTTGATTCATAGTTAGGGACAAACAAGTGTATTTGATTTTTTTTTTACACAGTGATCACCAGTTATCAAGGCCCGGAAGCCACTCAGGGATAAGGGTTATGGCATTGATGTAAAAGATAAGCACATATTTAACTATATTCAACCATAACTTTTGCATAAAACACTTATTCTAGATCAATGGGTTATAACTTTTGCTCTTTTTAACGAACTAATGAGTCCATTAGTTTAATGATATAAATATGAAGTTGGTGTATATACAAGAATGATTGGTTTTGTTGGTGAGTTCAAGCGGGGTTGCAGGTAGCGGAATTCAATATATACACCGAAAAAGTGTTATTAAAATGATCTAAGCAATAAATTTTATTTTTTATTTTTATCCAAATTGTTTGCCTTTTAATAAGAATCAAAGTGTAGTATCTGTTTTAATTCTAAGCATCATATTTTCTAAGCTTAAATAATAACTTTATTGATTTACAGTCGATGTGGCACTCATATGCAGTACGGTTGCTTTTGAAAGATTTACTTTATTTAATATATTATTTTTTATTCTCCATTTGAAAGCTTTATTCTACAATTTAAGTTCGCATGTGCTTCTTTCTCTACATGTAACATCTATTTTTTATGGAATGAATTTCATCCCCATTCTTCAACACAAGACTCATCTACAAAAATATGTCATTTTTTCTTCATCCCTGGATATTTTTTAAGAAACTCCAAAAAACACCTTTTTGAATCTCTTATTGGATCTACACAATACGAACCTCATGCTCTCACTGGATTTCTGCAACACTAATTATTGGACATTGTTGAGTATTTTTTATTTTTCCATAAACTTTTACTTTCCTTCAAAAACTTTTATAACTACCTTTTTCAACAATTGTTCTAACCAGCAAAATTAGATTTCTATCTATATATTCCTTTTGCTGTGATGGTTGTGTAGTTCCAACGAGAGAAAAAAAAATTATATTTAAAAGAGTGTAGCCATCAACAATTGTGGGGTTTTCAGCTTTTTATCATTTTTTTATTTTAAAATATTTTTATAACGCGTTTCAAGCCTTGATCAGCTCTCTTCAGATATTTTTTTATAAAGTTTTTTTAAGTTAAATATTGAAATGTTATTTTGGAGAACATTTTTATATCTGATAACTCTGAGTGTGTTTTTTTAGAGAAATGTCTGTCTCAGACCTTGTGTCTCCAATAGTCAACATATTGTGAGATGCAATCAGAGTTAAGTGCATTTGGTGTGGAGGGGGCTTTTGGGTCCATTTGGTAAAGATTTTATGGTGTTTTTTATGACTTTCTTTCTTTTTTGATATATACGCACACACACACGCACATACAATCACACACACATACATATACATACATCTCACACACATATATATCTACATATATGTACATATATACACTCACACATACAAATGCAAGTGCCTGAAGGCACATACACACATACATACACAAAAAACACACACGCACGTACTCACGCACATCCACCCACTGACACACCACATACATATTGGATGGAGGTTTCTTTGTCTTTCATAATCCAAACAGACATGCATACATGTACTTAGTCATCCAAATATAAGTGAACGCACATACACACACATACAAGATGGAATATAGGTAACAGATGATATAAACACATTCACATACGCACACACAATTACATGCTCACGTACACATATATACACACACATATATACACATGTATGCATGTATACATACACACACATACACGCGCATACGCATGTAGGTACATATACAAAAACATACGCATACATACAGGGACATAAGTAGGAGCACACCCATACACACATACATATACACACATACACACATGTATACATCCATCCACCCCTATATATACATGCATATATACACAATTACACACACGTATATATATACACGCGCACACATCCACCCACCCATATATATATATATATATATATATATATATATATATATATATATATACACTCACACATAGACATACACCCCCCACATACACCAACCCACTCACATGCCACACATATATTGCTTAAAGTTTTCTTTGTCTAGAAAGATTTTCTTTTATTAGGTGTGGGTGGAATGGTGTATTTTAATTGTTTCATTTAGGGAAATGGTATTATACTGGATATGGATGCGTGCGCCCGTGAAAGTGTGTGCGTGCTTTATTGTGCTTGTTTCGTTTCGTGCGTGAGGGTGCATATTTCCCCAAGGATACATGCGTGAAAGTGTATTTTGTGTTTTGCCTATCTATATGTGTATAATTATTGGGAAACGTTTAAAGGGGGGTTGAACTTTGCTATGAAGTTTTTTTTCTTGTGTTAGTAAGTAGAAGTAGTTGTCGGTTTGGAAAATCGACATTATTTCGAATTTGCCTCCACTGCATGTGTGTATGTGCTGCGATACATGCTGGTGTCTATTTTCTGCGATTTTGATGTTGGATCGATGTAGGGCTACTCTATTACTAAGGTTTTTTTTGTGGCACCTATGTAGGATTTATCGCATGCTGCACATTTTATTAGACCACATTTTTTTATGTGGAATCTAGGTCCTTTTTAATTTTAGATGTTTGTATAGGGTTCGTTAATGTGTATGTGTTTCCTTCTAATATTATGTTGCAGACTCCACATCGTTGTTTGTTGCATTTTGTGTTCCTTTTGGTGTGTCTTGATTGAGTTTGGATGAAGTAAGAATGTGTTTTGGGTTTTTGGGTTGGCGCTTGCTTTTTATTATTTTTGTTGTTTTAAGGAAGTTGTTTAATTTGCTGTTCTGGTTAAGTAGGATGAGGTTTTTCGTTATCTCTGTGAAAATCTCTGGGTTGTTTGTGTTGCGTGTGGAGACGTATGTTAGGATTTGTTCTTTTGTTCGTTCTTTCTTTCTCAAAT